>NW_006159931.1:898813-918205 GCF_000334495.1 Tupaia belangeri chinensis
TCTTCCTCCAAACCCAGCAGGGCATAAAAACAAAATTCTTGACATTTGATCATGGGGATTGATTTTGCTCATTTATACTGCTTGGGGACCAAATTCTGCATACCCTAAAAGAGCCCATCAGTAAGTTTTCCTAAACAAAGAGGGTTTGCTCCAGACATGAATTCTGCTCTTCTTCTATAACGCAGAAAACAGCTGCAGCCTTTTCTATTTTTTAGTGACATATTTTTTCCTGCTGTTCCATATTATTTAAGCTTGATTAGCTAAGCAAATCACCCAGGTGGAGGGGCAAGGAAGAAGTATAACAAAGAAAATGGATTAGGATGGCAAAGCCCCTTGCGAGCAGGCTCCGGGGAGCGCTTGGTTAATACTTGGGGGGAAAACAAAGAGACCTTGCCTTTCTTTTGTCTTTTTTGTTTGTTTGTTTGTTTTTGTTTTATTTTGTTTTCCTGCTATATTCAACAAAATAAACTCCGGCAAATAAAAAGAAAATTGCTATATGAAAACAAGGCGATAGCACTTGAAATGCAGAGTAGGAAGAACTGGCGATGCAGATAGCACAGTTCTATTATTTTCACAAAATATTTTGCCCTTCACTGGTGACCCTTCGCATCTGTTGCGTGTGGTGCTGAGCCAGGGACATTACGAGAGTCAATGGGGATAATGTAACCGACTCCAGTTCCCTAATGGGAAAGAAGCCCTCGCTTTTGCTGTGGTAAGTGTGCCTTCGAAAGACTTACACAACCGTTTGGATTTTCTGTAGCTTTTCGATTTCCCTACCATTTCCAAATGGCAATCTTAATCTGTGTAATTAGTCTGTGTGAAAGAAGCATGTTGACAGCAGTCTTTCTGGAAAGGGGGGGTCTGTGTGAGTAAAGGGTTTGATTTGTCCTTTACCATTCTCTGCGAAGAACAGCCGATGGAGAGGTTAGTTTGACAGAAGCTGTATGAAGGGCGTTTTCCCTTCATGCAGCTGCAGGATTAAGACCTGGATATAAACCTATAAGAACAAAATATTCGACCGCCAGCAGGCACCATACCTAGGCAGTGTCAAGGCTCCGAGCGAATCACACTGTGCCATGTCCATCTGCCCCTCTTTGTCGCTTGGATAAAGCCTAGGTAAAACGAACCTTGCCGGCAGCCTTGATCAATGAAGCTGGAGCACGGATACCACAATCTGTTATCAGTAGATAGAAGTGGTTTTGGGTCCAAGCCAACCTCCAAGGGGAAGCCCCGAGAGTCACATGCTGATGTGAATGTTCCTATCAGAGACCAGTTGGTGGGCATGGCCTTCCCTTCCTCCACAGCCCCAGATCACAGAATGTGCTAGGGACAGCTCTATGATCAAGAATGAACTTGGCTCAAAAACTTTGGCCACCTGTTACTGTCAAGGGCAAAGAAGCGAGATGTGGAAAAACACGAACTGTCCCCTGTCATCATAGGACTTTTCCCTGTGTGCAGCCCTTGGCTCTCCCTGTCAGCCATGCAATGAGACTCCAGCCAGCCTGCTTTACCCATCTGTTGAGGCACAATATCAATGGCTATTCTTTATAGTCCTCAAAAGTTGTCACCTTGAGGGTGCCTATGTGTACCAGGTGCTTGGACGTGACTCAACAGCTTTTGCTGAGGAGAAGGAAGCCCTGCCTTCCATTCCCATTACATGTCTTGGTCTGCCTCTTGGTACACACCGCCCTGTGATGGATGCATGTATAAATTCAAACTACATGTCTTTTATGAGTTGCATGCTGTTTCTCCAGCTTCTTTTATAACAGCATCCTCCTGCTTGCAATGAAACTAGCGTATTGGGTTTTATATGGTTATAAAATCCCACATAAGACAAACTATACAAAAGGCTTTTATGTAGCTTCAGACTTCACAATAATCCCTCCACCCCAACGTCACCCCCACCACCACCATGCCTCCTAACTCCCCTTTCTATTTCCTTCTTTCCTTTTCTGGTCTCGGTACTTTTTATTCAAAGCATTCTGCAGACTTCCACTTTTCTATTTCTCACTTGGTTTTATGAGTTCAGTGCCTACGAATCATTCTTTTTAACTATGGAGGAGCACATGGATGAAGGTTTGTAATGACAACATCTGTCTTTCCTAAACAGATGTTGGGATCAGCCTTGGTTGCACAATTAGTATGCTGGTCCATACAAGCCCACATTCGGCCTGGGAGGGAGGATCCTCTGATGTTGCTGGACCAAGAAAGAGACCTGGTCACCTAGGCTGTATGCTGCTCTTGACACCAAAATTCCATTTTCGGTAAATTCTATAAGAACACAACAGTGCGAATGTTACCATCTATTGCAAAACTCCATTTTGTTATCTGTGTTATCCTCTAAACGATGTTTCACATAACGCCACTGCCCACCTTGTGGAGTTTGTTTACAGAATCACGCTCACAGGTTCTGCACTGCCTGGAGGTGTGTTTGTTTATGCAATAAGCCCAGATAAACACTCTCCTACATTGCTTGCTGTCCTTATTAACAGTGGTCACATATTCCAAAAGCCTTTTCTGAGTTTAACTTAATCCATAGTTAATCATGACCTTCATATGAAAACTCGGCTCTACTGTTCTCTCCAAAAGAGAACTCTGATACCAGTCGTACTTCGTCAGTGCCAGGACACTTAGAACACGATCAACAAGTGCTCGTATACTCTTACAGACAGGTCAAAGAGTTCTAATCGAGAATGTATTATTATGGACAATGTAATCCAAGATGCCTGGGAAATATGAGGCACGGATCATCCCACACTGCACACTCAGGAAAAACAGCCTTTAAAGGAAAGTGATGCTTGAGCCAGAAGCTTGTATGGAAGGAAGGCACCAACCATGCAGATATCTGGGGAAGAGGGCAAAACACAGAAGGAAGAGTAGGCTTACAAGACCTAACAGGGGACTGACCACAGGAGGAAACAGGAAGGAGGCCAATGTTGGAGCAGTCAGCTGGGGAAGAGGAGGGAGGGAATGAGGTCAGGAGAGTAGCCAAAGGCAAGACTGTGGCCTTGCAGACCATTAAAAGAAATCTGAGTCTTATTCTAAATGTAGAAAGCACAAGAAATCAAGAGCAGAGGAATGACAAGCAATTACCAAAATACTTCAACAATTATGTATTATTTTGTAATGCAGTGGAATAAGTGAGAGCTACTTAGCACACAGGAGGAAATGCCTAATATTTCTTAGGCTGCCAAAGAAGATAAAATTGGCTTTTGATTTTGAAGTACTTGACTGAGAAGGGAGAAGAGATGTTTTAAACCAACGCAACGTTTACACAGAGAGGTCGCAATTTCCATGAAGGCAGAGGAAAGAAAAATAGGATGATATATTGAGATGACCCTCGAAATAGTTAATGGGGTAGGAGTGAGTATGGTAGGAAGTGGCAGGAGGTGAGGTTAGTGTCAGGTCTTCAAGGTCCCTGCATGTCACCATAAGGAATTTGGATTTCAGCCAGTAGGCCAGGGAACCACTGGAATATTTTAAGCCAGGAAGTGATGCAATATGATTATCATTTTATTTTGGAATAATAAATCTGTCAGAGGCATAAAGAATTAATTGAAGCACAAGGGACTGTCTGAGGTCAGGATTACCCGCTGCTGGGTAACTTGAAGTAATCTATATGAAAAAGAAGAAATGAGCTCAGGCAGTGGCAGAATATACAGAAGTGTATGAGAGTGTTATTTATTATAAAAGGGATGGCTTCTAAACAAGATCTCAGGAGTAAGACTGATGCCTGCCAGTGGCCACATTTTTGGCTTATGATTTGAGGAATTTAGTCAATGGTGATGACATCCTTATCCAAAATGAACTGGAGGATCAGGTTTATTTTCGATATAATGAAAAATACATTGTGAAAGAGAAGATGTGCTCCATGGAATAAAGACCCTGAGAAGGTAAGAGAATGCTGATATAAGAAAACAGGTCTACTTGCTTTGGCAAACGTTGATGTTCTACTTACAAAGTAGAGAAAGATGTAAAGGTTGGAGCCAGGATACATCAAGAGAAGGAGAAAATAGCTAATATACACTCAGGATTATCTATGTGTGTTTATAGATACATACAGACATATGTGAATATGTGTGTATATACATACATTTTTTAATGTAAAAGGAATCTTCAAAAAATTTATGGGAAGACCAGCAGGTAGCATGGAGGTTAGGGCACAGAATCCCATATACCAATTCCTCAGTTCAAGTCCTGAACCCAATGGTTTGAAATTCTCACTGAGCGAGTGTTCGTGTATGCCCAAATTCCTGAGGGGAGAATGGAGGAGAAGAGATTGCTGTATGGCCAACCCCCTAGGGGGTGATTTCTCTTTCTCTCTTCCCAGTAAGCACACATGCCCTATAGCAAAAAAACTCTAAAAAAAAAGAAAAAACAAACAAACAAATAAAAACCACAGTACCTCATGGAGAGATGCCTATTATAGAAAAATTATGGGGGAACAGCAGTTAGTGTAATGGCTATGTCACTTAACTCCCATGCAGTCAACTGCGGTTCGAGTCCCAGACCTAGTGGCTTAAAACTCATGCCTGGCACATGTGCATGTGTGCCCAAGATCCCAAGAGGAGAATGAAGGAGAAGGGATTGTGGCGTGGCCATCTCCCCTGGGGGTGATTTCTCGCTTTCTGTCTGTCTCTCTGTCTCTCTCTCTCTCTTTCTGGCAAGTGCATGCAGCCTATAGCAAAAATTCTCAAAAAAAAAAGAAAAGAAAAATTATGCATGGGGCATCGTGCTTAAGGTGGCTGAATCTCATATGATCAACTGAGAGTTTTCAGTCCTGGACCCAACAGCTTGAAATACACAGCAGGTGTGAGTTCCCATTCTCCTGAAGGAGGAGGGGTTGTGACATGGTCATTCTCCCTGGGGGGACAAAGGGAGAGCTTTCTCACTTTCTCTTTTTCTCCCTCTCTTTCCAGTGAGTGCAAGTGCCCTAGAACAAAACAAACAAACAAACAAACAAACAAACAAAAAAACTGGGCATGAATTTCAAAAATTTTTTGCATCAAAATAAACTTGTACTTGAATTCAATTTTCCATAAACTTTTTGAAGTCCCTTCATGTTATATGTATGTATAAAAACATACACACACATGCACACTAATTAGGAGGAAAGACTTTGTAGAAGATACATAAGACAGGCTTAAGAGACTGGATAGCTTTGCATAGACCAAGGGGAATTAAAAACAGTGCTGATGGGCTCACAGGTGGTACAGAGTCAGATGGATTCCGTACTGACTGTCCAATTGGAGTCCTGGACATGGCAGCTGGGAAATCACACTGCACGTATGTGCTCGTGTGCCCCAAATCCCAAGAACAGAATGGAAGAGAAGGGATTATGGTGTGGCCATCCCCCCAATCTGGGAATGAGTTTTCGCTTTCCCTCTGTCTCTGTCTTTGTCTCTCTCTCTGATGAGTACACGTGCCCTATGGCAAACCGAAAAAAAAAAAAAAGGAATTCTGAAATTTCAACCTTGGGTAAGTCAAGTATGACATCATCATTTTTGCCACCAGCTTGTTGGCAAGAGAGAGCACAGTGGTTCATTTTATTTCCACCATGTGGAATTTGAGATGACAGTAAAACCCCAAAATATATGGGGTTACTGAAAAGGTCATGGCACATTTTTGTACAAAAAAAAATATGTCATGACTTTTCCAACAACCCAATATATATGTCCACTATGAAATTCAAAAAATTCAAATTATACAATTAGACCAGACACTGGTAGTCTGAGCAAGAACATAAACTTGCAAAAATAATAATGGTTGAAGCTACAATGTTCTAAAAGTTGTCAGCAGAAAAAGAGAAAATAGTGAAGGAGAAGGCCTTGATCAAGACCTTCTATAGTCAGCAAAATGAGAGAGCCTTGGAGATGCATGATACACATCCACAGACTTAAGATTCATCATCCCCATCAAAGGTTCTTAAATTGGTCTGTGCGTGTTAATTACTTAAGAAGAATCCTGTCCGAGGAGGCTGGTTTACCTATACTTATACAATTCTATACCAGCTTGCTCATGGAAAAGTGTGTGCAGAACTTCACTAGGATGGTCCACGCAGGACAAACAAAACCAGGAAATAAAAACTGAGAGACTTTATCTAGGCTGGATGAGAAAGATACGATAGATAAGTTTGGAAGTACGAGACCATAGACATTGCAAATTGCTGAATTTTGAAAAATGATGACAAAATATAAAAATAACATTTTCTAGAAGATACGGGGAATGCCTGTCCTCATCAGATAGGGTAGATTTTTAGTGCTAAAATTAATGCTTTTCTCAGAGATCTCTCCAATCTACTCTGAATTTAAGTGTACAAGTTGAAGGCCTGGAGGAAGACAACAAACCAGCATCCCAGGGATGCTGAACCCCAGATTTTTTCCATCCATCATCTTCAGCCCAATGCTGCCAAGTTTCTGCAATCATCTCTGGAAGCATTGATTCAAGTTCTTGGAACATGATGTTGTCTGGATTAACCACCCTTGAGAAACATTAGCTTATTCTGTAATTCATTGGCTATGGGGCCAGTGCGATGAAAATCTCACATGCCCCATTACTTCTCTATAATCTTTAAAAGGTTAGAAGCATCAGAGTCTTGGAAATGAGTTAACATGTCTTCTGAGACTTGAAATAAAGTACACAGAACTTTCTATAAAGAATCCAGGTTCCAGCCTCTGGTGAAACCCCAACACTATTAGACATTGAAAATATCTCTGGCAAGAACTGTGGAAAGCTAAATTCCATGAATTTTAAACACAAAGATAATTAGATTTTGCCCTTCATTAGTACTTATACCACTTTGAGGACAATGTAATCACTTTAAAACACTTTAATTCCATTTTCTCCCCTTTCTGATATATAGGGGCTAGTTTGTCATATATTTTCATTTTATGTGTATGAAACAATAATATTTATTGTTGTTCTAAATAGTAAGTGTGCATTTTTCTTTACAGTTTTATCCATTTTACACACTTTTATTTATTCTTTGGGTACTTTTCTTTCTGCCTGAGTGCCTTTTTCTTTTACTGAATGATTGACATCCAATTGGCAGTCAATTATTTTAGTTTTCATTTGTCTAAATAAAACTTGTACTTTTTCTTAAGTTTTAGTTTCTGGATATTGAATTTTAAGTTTGGAAACTTTTTTATTTCAGCATTTTTTAATTTTTTTGACATTTTTATCATAGGGCACATGTGCTTGCCGGAAGATAGAGAGAGAAAGAGAGACAGAAAGTGAGAAATCACTCCAACCCCAGAAACGATGGTCATGCTACAGCTACAATCTCTTCTCCTCTCAGGATTTTGGACATGCATGCATATGTACCCAACATAAGTTTCAAGCTTTCAAGTCTAGGACTGGAACTGTAGTTGGCCATGTGGGAGTCCAGCACTTAACTACTACTTTAATCACTATGCCATTTGCTAGCCCTCTTCAGAAATTTTAAAATAGCACTCCTTTGATTCTTTTGAGCATTTAGCTATTCATTCTTCAATAAATGTTTTTTTCTGGTTTCTTTCATAATTTTGACTTTTGTTTTCAACAACTGTGCTATAATATGCCTGAGTATGAATTAGTTTGTTTTTATTTTTGTTTTGTTTTATTGCATTTACAGTGTTTGGTTTATAATGATTTCATCTATGGGTGGTATCTTGCTACAATTTTATGATATTGTTGGTCATTATGTCTGATACAGCTTCGTCTTCAATCTCCTTTTTTTCTGATATTCTAATTATATAGATATTAGAATTTGTCATATTATATTTGTCTCTAAGGTCTTTTCTCTATTGTCTATTTGTCTTTCTACACTTTGTTCTGTATATTTTCTTCTGACTTGTCTTCCAGTTCACTAATTTTCTCTTCACCAGTATAACTGCCTTAAAACGTCTCCTGATTTTTTCATTGTAATTATTCTATTCTTAGTTTTATAATTTATATTTTATTCTTAATTATACTTTCTATTTAACGGCAAAGTGCTTTGTCTATTTCATAATTATGTGAATATAGATATCATAGGTGTGTGTGTATCTCTCTAATAACTTCAATCTGTGAATCTCCAATGGATCCACTCCTATTTTCAATGTTATTCTGCATATATTTTAGTGAAATATTCAAAAAGTCATTTCATATGCAAATTTATGTTTGCCAGATTTTGTATACAAATTTGTAGCAAAATTATATTTTTATTAAATTAAATTCCTTATAATATTTACACTTTCTTCTATCTGGTTGCTATATTAAGAGCAAATTATCTTTAAAAAGCTACTTTGTTATTATACACGCATATTAACAAACACTCGCATACTCTGTAATAGGAGAGTCATTACTGGTTAGAATACATGTCTAATTTATCTTCCTAATGGTTTGGAAGATGCTTCTGTTTAATCCTCTGACTTCTGATCCTCACAGCATACCAAAACATACTTCCAGAAACCAAAATATCCCATTTCCCAAATCAGCAAGGTGTTAATAGGTTTTATACCAGTTTTACAGTTCAGAAGCTGAGTATTATAGAAATGGTAATGGATTGAACCAAGTTTTGTCTCTAAAAATTGCCACTACTCACAGCTTTCCATGTACTCACTGACTCAGATGCTTGACCCAATTTATTCACTTCTTTCACTGACCCAGGGAGGAAAGGAGATCCTAGATTCACAGAGCCTAGAAGAGAAACAGAATATAAATAGAAAATTATATTAAATCAAAACATATGCTATAAGCGATGTTAAGAGAGTTGTAGACTCTGCAAGATATCATCTACTTCATTTGACATAATTTATGAAATTAATTCAGTCCTATGTGTTGGCACATAAATAACTTTGCCATTTCTTGAATGCTTGGAAGTGTCCCCTGAACACAAAATAGATGGTCTAAAGCAGTGGTTTACAAGATATAGGACATGGGGTTTCATACTGTGTAATTAAATAATGTTCCATCGCAGACTAGAAGTTAGCCCCTTTAAAAATTTCTTTCAGCACTGATTATCTCAAAAAAGACAAGAAAGTCTTGGTTTGATTTTTGTTAGTTTTAAGAAATTTTTTTCTTGTTCATCTTTCCTTTCAACAAAGAAAATATAGACTTCTAGTTCTGACCATTTTTAGACAACAATACTTAGCTAGAATTTCATAACATTACCCCTTTCTGCTGTTTCATTTTATTGCATTAGGTTGTAGTCTTACATTCTTTTTTTTTTTTTTTAAAAGTTTATTTCCAGGGCCAGCAGGTGGCATGGTGATTAAGGCACTGGATTCCCACATGGTTGATGGGAGGTTCAAGTCTCAGATCCAACACCTTGCTTTCTCATTCTCTTTCTCTCTCTCTCTCTCTGTGTGTGTGTGTTTCACTCTAGTGAGTGTGCATGCCCTGTAGCAAATTTAAAAAATAATTAATAATAATGATAAATAAAGTTAAATAATTCTTTTAAAAACATTTACTTCTTCTATGAGATCAGAGAGAGAGCACCTCCTTCAGGGTCTTGACGCCATGATATACACCTGACCCTTAGCCAGTTCAGTCAGGAAACGTCCCATACCGGGTTACATTGTAAACTCAGTATTGCATTTTAACACTGCAGCACTGTCTGGCCCCTGTAATGTTACATTCCACTTATCGCACATGTTAAATTTTTTCCTTTAGTCAGCGATTTTTGTTTTCCACCTTAAAAAAGCATCTTAGTTTAAAAAGGGAATCAATAGAAAATGTTAACAACCAGGCTGAATTGTATAGACTTCTCAATAGTCACTCCATTTTGAACAACAAAAGAAGGGCAATATTATGTGGTACAAACTAGTTTCAATGCTATTGGGGGTGTAATGAAGGAACATTCGTGATGATGTATGGGGAAGGCTGAAGTCTGGGAATAATGGTGTAATAACGTGTACCTTGGCCAGGAGCTGATATGAGTACCCGTTGACAAGAGAACCTTTTCTTTTGGCCTCTCCTTCATATATTCAAATCATTTTTTAACAAGGAAAATGACACTGACTTTGATTCTAGCCTTCAAGCCAGCAATGACCCATATCCTGTCACTCTCTAATCTGGCATATTAATTCACCAGAGATTGAAAAGAACCAGCGAAATTAGAAGCTGAACACTGTGCCATGGGCCATGAGCTCCAAAATGACTTCAACATCTAATTGGCTGGCATATCAAAAACTTCAAGATTATTGAGAGAAAGGTATTTTATAATACAAAAAAAATGCATAATATTCTAATTAAAACCACAATGTGAACTGAGCAAAGACCAGAGGGGGAAAAATTTTGTTAGCGAAGTTGATCCTCATCAATTGCCAAGCTTCTACAGACAAAAGCCCTATTTCTCTTACAATTTAGCTGTTTAGTCTTATTGCTAGATGAGTTATATCGAGGCATTATAGGAGGAAATTGTTCACAACCAGTGGGCTTGGCACAGAATGCAAATGAAAAAAAAAAAATCAGTCCTATCAATATATAATCTCTGAAAGGGAGACTTCAGTGTTAAAAATCAGAAAGTGATGAGATGAGAAAGCAAATTATAAATGCATTCCAAAAATATGAGAAAATGAAAATGGTAGAGATCTTGAGAAGAAGCTTCTTAAGGAGATTAACTCCTCTGTCACTAGGACATCTTTTCCTGGTCAGAGATTTCTCCCAGTCCTTTCCTGTGGCTGTGAAGATGGATGTAGTGTTACATATACATTTTAAATGTAAAACGAAGGCAGAAAATAAATAACTGAGGCCACAATTTCCAAACCAAGAGAAAAAGAAAATGGAACATCATAAAACTATACAAGCAAAGAGGAAAATCAATAAAATTCAATGCAGCACATCTTCCCGCTCACTTCTAAGCACACAAAGTCCGCTCATCTGGAATGCACCAGGTATACGCTATGTGTTATAAATCTTTCAAGTCCTCAGAAATATGATCTATCATTAGAAGCACTACAAAATACCCATTGGTTTCACTAATCATGGTTTTTGCTTTCTTCCATGCTTAGGTATTGACCAGCATCCTGGTGCTTTGTACCCACGTTAGAGTCAACTGTATAATAAGCAGGTAGGTAGATTCTAAGGATAGCATTCTTAACACACGGTTTTAGTTCACTCTCACAATCCTGAGTCAGAGAATACGAGGATGCATCGTCTTCTTTACTCTTCCTTCAAGTGGAGCAATCCTATTTCTGAATCTGGACACTAAGGTACCACAACATCACTGCATCTTCGGTGACTGCTGTTGTGATTTCCAAACTACCAAGAAAAGTGATTTTTTCAGAACTGAAATTCCCTCAGAGTTACCTGGAAATTTCTAAGCCCCACCTTCAGTCCCAATAGATGTTATTCCTTGAAATGCTCATGAAACTTAGTAAAAAAAAAAAAAAATTAGAACCACATTTGAGTACTACTGTATAAAAGCACTAATTTTTCCCTTTTATTTTTATCATGGGTAAAATTTGTACCATCCTGCTCTATCATAGGACCAAAAAAATGCTTGTATGCTTAAATGCTTATAAGCCTGTCTTGTTGCTCATATGTGTAAGGTTTTCAAGAGTGTAAATTATGAAGGAAGACTGTAGGATCATAGCGTATATTCATCTTCAACTTCCCCAGAAAGGCCAGATTACTTGTAAAAGTGATTATATCAATACATAATCCCACTAATCCTGTATTTAAAATCTCCATTGTTCTATTTTTCATCAATATTTATTTTTCCAGATTTTTACTTTTCAAATTTTGTCTCACCTGCACTCCAAGTGGCAGTTAGGTTCAATTGTAAAAGAAGACTCAATAGAATCCAAAATCACAATGCTTACAAACCTGTATTTTATTGCAGGGAAGGAATACAGCACAGCAACAGAATTAAAGTAAGAATATGTATGAAAGTTAAGACTGCTTCATAGTCAGAGGTCCAGAAAAATTATGCATGAATTTCAATTGTCCTAATTCCACAAGAGCCATACTAAATATGTGTTTCTTCCCATCAAGAATTAGAAACATGTACACTGCGCTTCCTAGAAGCAGTAAACCCCATTCAGAGTTTCACTCCTGTTCTTACACCTTCTTTTTTTTTTTTTTTGAGAGGTTTTTGCTATAGGGCATGTGCGCTCGCCAGACAGACAGAGACAGAGAGAGAGAAAGCAAGAAATCACCCCCAGGGGGGATGGCCACACCACAATACCTTCTTCTTCATTCTCCTCTCGGGATCTTGGGCACGCACACACACGTGCCCGGCATGAGTTTTAAGCCACCAGGTCTGGGACGCGAACCGCAGTCGACTACATGGGAATCCAGACACATAGCCATTACGCTAACTGCTAGTCCCATTCTTACACCTTCTTGATCACATAGACACATTTCTTGCTACACTAGTCCCAAAACCAGAGCTCTCTGGAGATCTCACCAAAAACAGATGCAAATCATCAATTCCTTTGTTACTTAGTAAACAATGATCACAAGCTGATACAAATAACCACAAAGTCTTAGAACCCACGATTATAAAACACTTATTAATTTCTTTTGGAGAGGTTTTTACTAAAGGGCACGTGTGCTCACCAGAAAGACAGAGACAGAGAGACAGAAAGTGATAAATCACCCTCCAGGGGGGATGGCCATGCTGCAATCCCTTCTCTCCATTCTCCTCTCAGGATCATGGGCACACACGCACACGCTGTGGGACATGGGCAATCACCAGAGAAAGACAGAAGAAAGCAAGTTGCTAGGTCCAGGACTAGAACCATGGTTGGCCATGTGGGATTCCAGCCTTAACCACCACGCCACCGGCTGGCTCCCAGAGAACCCCAGTTTTAAGAGTTAATGCTAAGACTTAACACTTATGTGGCTCTTCTCTTCTCAGCATGGCTGTAAAAAGAAAGAGCTCTCAGTTATAGGAATCCACAAATGCTTTTAGGACAGCTTCCATTTTATTACACTTAATTCCCATTCCCACTTTTTTCTGTCCCTTGAGAATCCCACCTATTTTCTTGGGATACTGAAATATATATTAAAACAACTTTTAAATAATTTTTGTGTTTTGTAAGGAATGCTTCAATGGCACTAGTCCTCCATATTGCTAGGAATGAACACCTGGTTCAATCTTTGTTTTTATCTAGTAAGAATTTTTAGAAAATATTTATAGTTTTCCATGGTTACCAGTATGCTAAAGCTAAAAATCATTAAGTTAGACAATCTCCATGAATACCTCCTTGTGTAAAATCACGATTGTGGCAAAGGTATGAGCCTTGAAATTACATTGAGTTTGATTTCTAATTCTGCTCACTTGGGTGACCTCAAGTTAGTTACCAAAAGATAGTTACTGAGTTTCAATTTCTTCGTCTATAAGATTACTACTACTACTGCTACTACTAATAATATATTATAATATATAATAGTAATACCTTCCTGATAGGGTCAATATGAAGACTAAAACATTTTAGTAAAACACCTAAAATTAAGACTACCTCATAGCAAACATCAAGAAACCTCAACTATTACAATTATTTTTACTTTTACTTATGTTGGGGGTTCTTTTATGTGTCATTCCTAACTGATGATTAAAGGATAACTAGAAAATCTCTGTTCTTATTCTAATATACAAGAGGAGTTACTCATCTCTTTGGAATATACTAATCCAAAATCATTACTTCTAAATGAACTGGCGATTACAGGTCACCTGGAATTCGATAAATGTACTGGCGATTCACAGGTCACCCGGAATTAGAACCTTCTGCCACAAAACAAAGGGATGCACTCCTCTTAGGTGCATATACTGTCCTATAAACCTAGTTTGTTCAGAACTGGTATTTTTCTCTCGTCAAAGAACGTATTTGCCTGTCCTTTATGAAACTGAGGTTTTCTAGCCACTCAGAGACCAGATACTTGTAATGGTGTCATTTCCTGGTGTCATTTCTTCATACTCCTAAGCAATAAAATGGCAAACCTTCTGGTACAATCTGTGACATGGAAAGGTAGGCCATTCCCACACCTACCTATACTTACTCTTCCACTTCGGTTTCTGACATCACGTAGTCGAGAAACAAAACTATCCAGGCATTTTTGCATCTGTTCATTCATCTCTCAATTGTATCACATGTGCTCTTGTGATACTGTGTAAACTAAGGCACAGTCCTTCCTTTCAAGGAAGTTGCAGTCCTGTGAGGAAACTGACCCAGAAGAAGACTATGTGTCATGGCATTGGGATGTACATAGACCACAGAAGTCTCTAGTGCCCAGGGCAGCAGTAGGGGCTTGGAGGTGGTATGTAAGCTAGGTCATGAACATAGTGAAGAAATCTACCTGTTGGAGAGAGAGAGAAGGACCTTCCAGGCAAAGTGAACATTAAACATGTAAGCATATGAGCCACTTGTTTGGCACAGCCTGGCATACTTGGGTTTCAGTGAGCAGCCCATATGACTGCAGTGTAGGGTATGTTTGAAGAAGAAACGCAAAAAAAAAATGAGATTAAAAGTACTTGGAAATCAGACGTCTCATACACTAAAGCCTGAGTCTTCATCCTGGGGGTAGCAGGACTTTTCATCAGATGGTTAAACAGAGAGGGGCACAATCATTTTTGTGTTTCATAAAAGAGTATTGTGGAATGACATAAAAGGTTCTCATGCCAGAGGCCAGTTAGGGAGCAGATGTGGGAATCCAGGAGAAATGAAATGGTCTCAGCATAGGCAGAAGATGGTGTGAATGAAAATAAGGGAACTGTGGGACAGCGGATGGTGTAACGGTTATGTTGCTGGACTTCCACATGGTCTACAGCCATTTGAGTCCCAGACTTAGTGGCTTAAAATTCACACCAGGCATGTATGCATGTATGCCCAAAATCCTAAGAGGAGAATGGAGGAGAAGGAACTGTGGCAGTATGGCATGGACACCCCACCCCTCCACCCCCCCGGGAGGTGCTTTCTCACTCTCTCTGTCTCTGGTGAGCACACACACCCTATAGCAAAAACAAACAAACAAACAAACAAAAACTCTTAAAAAAGAAAGAAGGGAACTGATTTGAAAGACATTAGCAGGCATTGATGAAAGGACTAGGTAAGTGATTACAAATGGAGGATAAAAAGAAAATAGAGCAGAGCTTGAGGGATATTTCTGTCTGGGATGACATTTTTAATTGATATAAAGAGCACAGAAATGAAAGTATTAGAAGAACACTAATTTGTTTTTAATTCTCTACTAGGAAATGTAGGCAAAGATTGGTCAAATAAGCAGAATGGCCTTTGTACTCTTAAGCTTTGGGAGCCTCTGCAGCCCAAGCTCCCTGCTTTTCTGTCTTTCCTTGGAGCAGGCCCCAGGGGCTCCACCCACTCCCTGCCCTCCAAAGCTGCCAACTCCATCTCTGTCCCTTGAGGATCCTCTCCCCTCGAGCTTCCCTTCACAGAGTGAAGCTCCCTCCTTCCCACCAGTCCCCAAAGACAAGTACACATGACACTTAAAAAAAGTTACTACTAATCACTACAGAAAAAGCAAGAGTAATAAACACAGGGGAATTACAAAACCTAAGACATCTTACAGATTTCTTTATTCTTCTCTTACTGAGGATGTCACAGAAGACCAGTCCCTGCTCCTCCCTTCCATTTTGTTAAACTTTTATTCCCCAAGATATGGTTCAGCAAATCTCCCCAAACTAGTCCAAGCCAATCCTCTAAGAAGAAGCCATGCAAACTCCTTTTGCAGGAAGCTCCATTTTTAAGGAGCTGGTCTAATTTCTTTCCTGTCTGCACATTAGTTCAACAAATCGTTATTGAACATTGCTGCGCTCTAGGTACCATGTTAGACTCGGGGAATACTGTAGTGAAAATGGCATGTTCCTGCCCCGGGGAGGGCGGTGAGGAGTCATCTAGCTTGGACACATGCACTTGCTAGGCAGTGCCCTTTTCCCAAATGAATCATGTATTTAGGGAAACTCCTCAGTGTCAGGGACTTTTCAAAACAACATGTTTGTTTCTGCAGTATGCCCACCACCCAGAATAGTGCTTAGCAAATAAATAGTCACTGGACACGCCATACGCTTTGAATTGTGAAATGTCGTCTGTCAAAAAATAGAAAGGTCTTCAAATAATGCCTCAAAAAAGTACAACTTCCTTTAATGATGGAGGTATTCAAAAACAGGCCTGTAAGAATGATATTCTTCATACTCATAAGCCCATCATGGAAAAAAGCATGGATTGATTTTCTTTTATTCGTAACTTCACTTGTGTTCTGTGAACAGTAAAAATACCAGCAGTGAGTTGCACTGGAATGTACCCTGATGGCTATCGGCCTAAACATGGAGGTGGGGAGGGGTAGGAGCAAACGATCTCCATGAGGATTTCAAGGCGTCACCAGGATCCTTAGGCTGAGACTCATTCTACTTTCAGTTCATTGCTGTGGCAGATGGTATTTTCCAGCAGTATCTCCCCAAGCACAAGCTCTTCTTTCGGTGTGATTTTTAAACTGCTCTTTTGGGGCGGTGGGGTTTCATTCCTAACCCTTGAATCTTGGTGGCTTTATGACAGTGGTAGAAATGATACTAGGTGATTTTGAAACTAAGCCTTGAAAGTTATGATAGCTTCTGCCTGGTTCTCTCAAAATACTCATATTTGGAGCCTGGAGACACCATACAATGATCTGTCTTCAAACCACCATGCCACAAAGAAGCCCAAACTAGCCTTCTTGGGGAGACTACAAGGAAAGGGAGGGCATGAAACCACCTGCAGAGAGCAAGATGGCCATACAGCTCCTGGCCCGCTCAGCTTCCTCTTGTTCTAGAACCAGGCCCTTCCAGCAGCAGCCTCGCAAGAGACGAGTCAGAACAGCCCAGCAGAGCCCTTCCCACACTTCTGACCCAAAGAAACCCTTAAAAAAATAATTACACTATTTTAAGTCATTATGAATTTTAGTCATCTGTTACATGGCAATAGATAACTGGAACCTTAGTGAATATTGAGTGATTTCTGTTTAGTATTGACTGGCCGGTAACATCGTTGCTTCCCAGTTAGTCTTTATTGTGTTTTTAGTAGCACTGAATTACACTCATCTTTTCTTCCCACCTTCCTTCCATCCTTCTTTTTTTCCCTTTTCCTTTTCTTTATTTTAGAGGGATAACCTGTCCATCATTGTGGTGTTTGGACTTGTTCTTGGTAGAGGAGTAAACCAAGGTGAGTAAGGATCCACGTTTGTCAGGACTTCAAATCATGGGCAGAGGAAAATAATTACCAAAAAAAAAAAGAAAAAAGAAGAAGAAGAAAATAGAGCTCATTTATCCCATCTATTACAATAAAATTTCTAGTCAGTTTTCTCTAGATCCCTGAAGCCATTTGGCTCTTATCCTATTCTAAACCCACTTTGTGCACTTTCCTGTAACCTGTGTAAATTATGTTTTGTATAAATTATTCATTATAAACTTGATATACATTCTTAGATAATCCAAGTCAAATTTTGGATGTTTAAATCCAAATTAATCAGTCTACACAAATAATAACCACAAATGCCAAATCTCCACTTCTTGCTCAAGAGAGGTCATTTTAGTTCCTGATACCTTTCGTACATTTTATATTCCCTAGCCAAATTGCTTTTCAGAAATTGCTAGAGGCACATCTTCCTTGGCTTGCTCTTTTTTTTTTTTTAAGAATTATTTACTTGATTATATTTTTCATTATTATTTTAATTTGCAAGCCTGGTTGAGGACTCGAACCAAAGTTGGCTATGTGGGAGTCCAGCACCTTAACCACCATGACACCTGCTGACCCTGCTTGCTCTTTTGTAATTCCTTTCCAAGTGTGAAATAACCTGATCAGCTTATATAAACTCGTTGGCCCATTTTCATGAACTTTTGAAGAGCCTGCCTGTATCCCTTTTCACCAACACTCCAGTCTACATATTGAAATTCTCAACACAAACAGAAAGGAGATAGCCAAAATGTTGGTCTTTCACATTTTTATGTCCTTGACTTCAAAATTATCTTCTTCAAGAGCATTTTAGCCTCTCACAGGATTGTACACTGAGGTTCACACCGGTAACGTTCTCTTTCTTTCTTTCTCTCTGTGTCTTCCTTCCCCTATCCCTTTCTTACTCTGACCAATATCTGCTTTCCTTCTCATTTTCTCTGAACTCTCACTCAAATAATTGTCTAATAATCCACTGACCCTATGATATTTGTCCTGTCCATTATCATCTTCCCATTCTCATGTATAGCCTAATTTGGCCTCTTTTCCATACTCTGGCATCATTGACATATTTTATAAACACTCTTGGGCCAACCAGTGTCACAGGTAAGGATGGCTGGCTCTAACAGAGCCAACTGTACAGTTCGAGTCCTGGACCTGGTGATCTGAAAATTATACCAGACACATGTGCGTGCATGCCCAGAATCCCAAAAGGAGGGAGAAATGGAGATGGGATTGCAGTGTAACCATTCTCTTTGGCTAGCAGGAGGGCTAACTTTTCCTCTTTTTCCTTCTACATTTCTCTTCAAGCAAGTGCACATACTCTCTGGCAAAACAAACAAGCAAGCAACCCCCAAAACCAAAACACTCTTATTACTGTGAGAGTTTCTGCAGTTTTTTCTCCTACATTGTGTAGCAAATGATCACATATTTAGTGTCTTACAGTAACACTCATTTACTCATTTATTTGATTTGCCAGAGAACGTGTACTCAACAGAATGTCAAAAGTGAGAAACCACCATGAGGAGTGGTTGTGCCTCAATCTGCCCCCCTCTGGTTCTCCATCCTATTGGGATTTGAAGCACACATGCACAAGTGCCTGGCGTGTATTTCAAGCTGCCAGGTCTGAGACTCAAACTGTGCAGTCAGCTCATGTGGGATCCAGCTGCCTTCACCACCAGACCACCAGGTGGTCCCACCCATTTACTATCTAAGTTTGTATAGGTCAGAAGTCTGAGCACAGCTAGAGTCTCTGATCAAGATATCATGACGCTAATATGAAGGTGTCAAATAGGCTGTGTTCTTCTCTGGAGGCTTGACTAGATAAGAAACCGCTTTCAAGCCCTCTCAGGTTGTTGGTGGAATTAATTTTCCTGTGGCTGTAGAATTTATGGAACTTGCTTCTTCAAAGTCATTGAAAGAATGACAGATTTTCTGCTGTATGAAGTCTGTTTGGGGAAGGCTTGGACCCTCTTTTAAAAGATTTACCTGATTAGGTCAGAGTCACCCAGAATAACCTCCTGTTTGGTTAACTCAAATTCAAATGGATAGGGACATTATTTAGACATCTGAAAAATCCCTTCAGCTTTTCCTATTCTGCCAGGTAGAAGGAAGTAAGAGGAGGGGACTCAACGTGTCTTGGGGATTAATTTAGTGCATGCATGCACAGACCTCAGAACACCTCAATCCTGGTTTATGTTATTCTAAATCCAACTTTGCTAGCTCTTCACCTACCCTATACGTACACATATTATCGGCCGGGGGG
>NW_006159931.1:918215-930218 GCF_000334495.1 Tupaia belangeri chinensis
GGGGGGGGGCGGGGACAGACCACACACTTCTCTGATTGGTCATCTCTCTAACACATGGCAACAAATCTCAAGTGAGTATTCACTTCTAGGACACTACATTTTTACTTTCTCCATTTCCTCAAAACGCCCACATTCTCCTGTTCGTTACCCTCAGCGATGACTACGTCTCAGACATCACAGAATGGATTCATCCTATGAAGTCCACCAGCACCGCATCATCCCTACCCACGCTGCCTCCCATGCTGTCTCTGCTCCTAAGGAAGGTCAAACTGCACCACTTGTCCTCTGGAGCTCTGCCCCCGCCTCAGGCTGCCAGGACTATTGACGCATGTGCACCCAGGGTGTACAGGGAGACCTCGGGACAAGCACTCAGGACCTTCCCAGGTGGCCTAAGCGTCACAGGGTACTGTGTCACCATAGTGCCACTAGAGCTGGCCTTGCTTTTCTAATTTTAATCTGTCTTCCTCGTAACACAAATCCATTTGAGTTCATCCTAAGGAGAGCCACCAACAGCACCTTCTCTTGAGACATGATTACAGTAGCAGGCTGGCATCATGGGTTAGAATCCCAGTTTTACCAGCTACTAGTTTTATCACTTTAGGCAGAATACTTAAACTACACCCTCTTTTCCAATGTCTAAACCATGTATTTTAATACTGACTTGCCAGCTTTATTATATAATCCAAATGTGTATGGTTTGTTTCTGCTCTGGACTATTTTTAAACTAGAGCTGGCTTTTCTGTACATTTCCCGAGAAGTATCCACTTATTCCAAAATCATCAGCCATGAATTTAGAATATATTTAAGATTTCACAAAAGGAGTCAGAGGTGGAAATTGATTTCTCTCATACAATTTGTAAAATTAATCTTCAAACACATTTATTTTCTACTGTGCTTTCTTCCATCTTTTTGCCCCAGCTGGGAAGTTTCTTTCATTGCCTCCCTTCCAGTTACACAAACTCTTTGGCTCCATTTGCTTCTTTTTGAATTCCAGCCCCTCCATGACTTCACATTTCTAGAGCATTTGGACTCTGTTTCACCTCATCTCTCCAAACTTGTCTACGCCCACCCACCCCAGCATTTAGCAAAGGACCAGTCAGTTGCTATATGGAAGATTTTCCCTCCTTAGAAGGCATTGGTGAAGGTAGCATCTAATTTCAAAAAGTACCTCAGAGTTAGGATGCTTGTAGTTTTGGGGGTTTGTTTGTTTATTGTTGTTTTTCTTTAGCTTTACTTAAATAGTTCTAGTCTCTCTGCATCAGCTGGGGTAATTTGAACTTTTAACATCCCCCTTTGAAAATACTTAAAGAATAAAAGAATATATTGTTTCATACATCGAGTCAGATGTAAGCCAGGTTCTATGTCCTAATATAAACCCAAAGATCAGGTTTGGCCTAACCTCTCTGTTCTGCCATTTTATCTTTAGGCTTGTTTCTATCTTGAAAGCAAAATGGTAGCCAGCAGCTGTGTTAGCCTGTTTGGATTGATATAATAAAAGAATTTATACTGGTTAATTTATAAATTAAAAAAAAGATATATTTATTTCTCATAGTTCTGGAGGTTGGGAAGTCCAAGATCAAGGTACAAGTGGATTCGGTATCTGTGAAGGCTCTCTGAGTCATACATGGGGCTTGTTGCTAAGACTTCACATGGCAGAAAGGGTGGAAGTCTCTCTGTAGCCTCTTAAATAAGAGTACTAATCACCTCCCAAAGGCTCCACCTCTTAATACCACCACAATGGGCATTAGGTTTCAGCATGAATTTTGAAGGGACACAAGCATTCAGCCTATAGTCAGAGCATTTTGCATTGTATTCTTTTCATTTATATTTTGCCGAAGAATGTGAGTAAAACTTTCCCAAACATAGGTTATAGTTCCTTTCTTCTAATTTGATAGAGCTATATCAAATCACATGCTAAGTACGTCACTTCAGTGGATTTTAAATGACCATAAATTTTTTTAATAACTATGCTGAGACAACAGGTGTAAATCAGAGCAGGTCAAAGCAAACATGGAAATATGCTCACTCTAATGATAGCCACTAATTCAGGGTAATATGCTGACTTTAATCTTGCCAATACTGGGTATAGTGGGAAATGCTTCAGTGAAACATTCTCCTCGTTTCCTTCTTTTCTGGTCTTTCCTTTAAAGCCTTTTTTGTCCATATATCAAATATTAACTTTCTTAAGATTTTGCTCTGAACCTTTCTCACCAAGCTGCTCCCCTCTCTGGATAATCCAATCTACTCTAATTGCATCATTTATCATCTATGTGCTAATAATAACAAACTTATTTCCAGCCTACACAACACCCATAAACTCCAAATATCAGTGTGCAAAGGCACAGTGGACACTGAGAAATGAAAACTTCACAAATATCTCAATAATATTTAACATTCCAGTATTCATGATAGACCAAGTACTGTCCTGAAATGTTTACATGTATTATCTCATTTTTATAGTAACTCTGTAAGTTTACTACTATTACAGTATTAATAGGGTTCTTCAGATAAAAGAACCAATATCATATATTTACAGTATATATGAGATATGTAGATAGACAGGGAGATTGATATATGCACACACATATATGTATACATATATAAATTTTTTTCTGGTTTTTACTTTTCTATTTTTGCTATAGGGCATGTGAGTTCTGGAAAAAGAGAAAGAGAGAGGAAAAGTTAAAAATAACCCCCCAGGGGGTATGGCCATGCCACAGTCCCTTATCTTCCAGTGTCCTCTGGGGATTCTGGGCACACACATACATCCAACATGATTTTCAAGCCATTGGGTCCAGGACTGGAGCCCCTTAATTGGCCTTGTGGGGTCCAGCTACCTTAACCTCTATGCTACCAACTGGCCCTAAAGATATTTATTTTAAGGACTGGTTCACAAGATTATGGGGCTGGCAAGTCCAGAATTTGCAGAATGAGGAGGCTCAGAGAAGAGCCAATTCCGCAGTTCAAATACAAAGGCCATGAGGCCACAGACAGGAAAATGCCCAGTGCTGCAGTCCAGGTCCGAGTGCTGTCTGCAGCAGAACTCCTTCTACCGCAGTCTTTGGTTCTGTTCAGACTCTAGCCAGTCTGGTTGAAGCCCACCTATATTATGGATATCTCAATAATATTATGGAGGGCAGTGCACTTTTTACAAAGCTTGCTGATTTAAACATTAACGCCATCCACAAATGCTCTTATAGAAAGATCCATAAAAATGGTTGACTACAATCTGGACACTATGCCCCAATCACATTGATACACAAAATCAGTCATCACAGATAGCTGTAGTAATAACATAATAAATGTTAAAAAAAAAAGGTATGAATAGAGAGGTTTACACAGTCATACAGCTAATGAAAGAGAGTTCTAGGATACAAAACCAGGCAATCTGGCTCCAATCCCAATCTCTAAACTTTGGTCTTATTTCAATTTTTCATGTCTAGTACCAAACTCATAATAAACCTGGGTTTTCTGCTATGTCCAGTATGTCCTTGAAAGAAATGATTCTGTTCAGTTACCCAAGTGGTCTGGCTAGAAATCACCTTTAGATGCTTTCTCATATTCAAGCAATTTCTTCAAGTCCAATCAATTCCTATTGTTTCTACCACCTAAACATATTCTTACTCTAAAATTCAAAAGTTAGTACTTTAATTTGAAGGTTTTTTTTCTTACCACTATCTCTTTCATATGCACTATGATAGCCCAAAAATCAAGGTAATCTCTAACTTCAGAATTTAGCAGATATTATTCCCTCTGACTAGGACTATATCCCTACCTCCCTGCTCCCACATATCTGTATATATCCACCCACACCATCTTTCCATTTTCCTCTTGTCAGTTAGGCCTCCTGTAAAAAATAATCATTTCCAGGGTCATTAATTGACCTAATAAGAGCTGATATGTTGGTCTCTTTAAGTGCCTGAACAACCATGCCAACTGTTTTTCAGAGGGATGACACTTAATGATAAAGAAGGGGTAAAGGCAAATACATGGAAGGAGGCCATTGACTCCAACTTTATGACCTGAACACTTGTTCTGGCAAAATATCTTTCTATAACTTTGGAGTCAGGCAGCCCAGGTTTGGAAAACTTGCCTCATTTGTAACTTTGAGGAAGTTACTTACTATTTCTTCTCCCTCACTAATCTGTAAACACTGGGGGAGCAAGAGCTGTGTCTGTCAGGTGCAAGGCTTTACCCAGTGCTTAGCATAGGGTCTGGCACATAGGATGTGTTCAATGAGTACAAATTTTCATGTATAAGTGATTGCATAACTATTTATGTTAAACAGTTAAAACACAATATCACCAGCATTTAAAAGATTGATCACTTCCATCTTTTGCAGTGCTATCATTCCATCATCCAGAATGACTTATTTCCCAGGAGTTCTGGATAACTGGATTTTATTTTGTTGTCTCCATGACTAACAATTCTGATTTTGAAGGGCATTCAATCATGAAGCCATATCAAAGGCTTTACTTAAGATGTTCTGTGTATCTGTTGCTGCATAACAAATGCCTCAAAATTTAGTGGTATAAAACATTCATTTAATAATGCTCAGGAGCAATAAGGTCTCATCCCTCAGCTGGGGTAGCTCAAGTGGCTGGATTTAGCTGCAGCAGAGTGATGGGGGTCGTATGTCAAGGGCTTTTGTTTTACCAACTACGTTCTTTAATGCTTCTCCAAGTTTTGCCTCCTTGAGCTAGAATGTCCAAAATGAATTCTTAATTCAAAAGTCTGATGCGGGGTTGGGAAGGCTGACCTATCAGGGGCTGGCAGGTGATCCTTCTCTTTCTAGACAGCCATTCTACATGACTAGCTTAAACTTCTCTAAAGAATGATGTCCCCAGAGTTGTATTGTTTTTTGTTTTTGTTTTTTGTTTTTTCAACAGACTCCCTCCAGGGCAATTATCAATTTGACACTAAGTTGTATTGAGGTAAGGACCAAAATTGCAAAGGTTCTTATAAACTATCCTTAGAATTTCAGAACATCACTTCTACCATATTCTATAGATCACAGAACTTACTATGGACACCCTAGATTCACAGGGCAAAAAAAAAAAAAAAAAAGACTCCAATGCAGTGGCAGGAGAAAGCAACGAATCTATATCCTCCTTTTATCTTTCTTACAAGAAAAAAAAAATGAATTCTGCCCTAAATTCCCTAGAAATGCAAAAAATATTAGAAAGAATTCTGCTTTGTTCAACATGCTTCCTTAAATGGGTATCTGCCTGATCCACTTTAAAGAAATTGAAAATATGAACTGTAAACTCAGTCTTGCCACTTATTAACTATGTGATTTTAAACACATCTCTTAATCTCTCATCTTGTCTCCTCATCCATCTCGGAGAAAAATAAATGTCTCTTTTATCCATAAGCGAGTTTTTGAGAAGGTCAGATAATGGAAGGAGAGAGTCACTATTCAGAAATCCTGCACAGCTGCCAAACATCACTGCTAGGAAACCATAGGAAGGAGACTAAGTCTAACAGGAAGAGCTAGTTGCCTTGAGTTCTGGAATTCATTAAGACAGAGGCAGATAGAAATCCAGGGACCAAATAATAGTTTATTCAGCCTGGGGGTCAAATTACAGCCTCCAGGTTGAGATCTTATTCATATCTGGTTGGACGGCGACCAGTCTCTCAGGTCTCCACTCTATGGTGTATCTGTCTCGAATGAGAAGATGAATAAGACGGAACTTTGCCTTGTAAGTAACTAGTAAAACATCTACACATTCTATATCTTTTTAACAGTTTAAAGTTTCTTCGATTATAAAAATGAACTTTAATCACTTATTCATTCTATGAACAGAGACCTTCAGGCTGTAATTCTCGCTGACAGCCCGCGAAGGAAGGGAAAATGTCTCTGAGCAAGCTGTTTAGCAGAAATCGGGGCATAGAGAAGGCTGTGATCCCTAAAGCCTATTTGGATTAAAGGTGAAATCATGTGGCGTGTGGTTTTTTGAAGTGTAGATCTTCCCTTTGTCTTGTGTTTCTGAGGCTGTTTATCCCTCTTGAAAAATAGTCATGTATGCCGGGATTACCTCTAGAATGATAGAGATTTTCTTGAACAACGTTTAAACACAACATTTGGAACTAGTGAGAGAATATGGTATAGAAACAAAGCTCTAGGACACCGTCGAATGCACTGTAGTGCACAGGAGATACCTTTCTGAGCATCAAGTTCTTTGGAACACAATGAGATGAGATTAATTAAATTGCTGGGATTTTGACATTCCATGACTGTGCTGTGGTCCCTTTTTGTTGTGGTGGTTGTTTTCAAATATGTGGCCATTGAAGAGTCTGAAACTATATAATTATAAGCTAAGTATAATCTTAAACTCAGTGAGAATGTCTTTAGCACATTTCTACCAGGATAGAAGGAATGAAATTTACTTGAGGGTTTCCAAGCAGTAAGTCTTTCCAGAACCACTTGTGATTCTGAGACAGGTAAAAAATAAAATTCCAGCAGATCTTCCATTCTCCTAAACTTTCCTTCATACTTCTCTTAATACATCAAAAGTATTCTCTGATCTCTTTTCTACTAAATCCCATGCCCACCTTCCTGGTTTCCCCTTCTTTGACTTTTGGCCAGTGTTTGTCATTGATCAGACTCTCCTTCTTAAATTTTATCTTCCTTTGATTTCTAAGACATCTCCCTCCTAATTCTCATCCTACTGTTCTGTCCTGGCTGATTCTTCCCAATCTTTTTCATCACATTTCTTTTTATTTCCCATTCCATAAATATTTGTGTAATGTAACCCTGTTATCTACGCATGCTTTTTGAGTGATCTCACTCACGTCCAAAGCTACAATTATCAATTTGACACTCAGACGATAAATATGGATTCTGCGCCTCTTGTCTTCTAGGAACTATAACCTGATGTTCTGAATCTAAATCTACAGCTCAGTGCTTTACATGGTACCCAGGTGTTCAGATGTAATGGCACACGAACGTTACTCACAGATGCATGCCATAGCAGAACTCCAGGCTGCAGTGGCCATGTTCTGTGAAAATGGTCCTCCCTCCAGCTGCACAGAGCTCTGTCTTTCTTAACGTATGACTGACAGTCAGCTTGTCCAAAATTACACTCATCTTTCATTCCCCAAATGATCATAGCTCCTCCTGTGTTTTCTAGCTCAGTGAACGAGATTCAAAATTGGCAAGTTGTGAAATCACTGTGAGTCATCAGGATCTTCAACTTAAAAAAGAGAGAGAACAGCATCAACCTCCAAGGAGTATAAAGAAGATTAAGTGAAATAAAAAACATAAAACACTCATTTTAGTAACTGGCATATATTAAGCATTCAATAGTTATTGCTCTCCAACTCATTAATGTTCTAGCCAGAAAATCCAGTCCTCATCATTGATTGAAAAAGAAAAAAAAAAAAATTCCCGACTCCTTCAGTAAGTTCAAACAAAACTGCCTTCTCTTATTTATTTTCAATTTCATCAATTCTATCCTTGCATTACCACGATCTTAGTGCGGGTGTAATCTTACTTCCATTTCATCCTAAGAACTGGTCTCCCTAATCTTAGCTGTGCTCCCCCTCACCATCTATATTTCATACCTTTGCCTCATTGAACTTTCAAAATGCTATTAAATGTCCTGCTGCTCTGTTTGATACTCAGCATGGCTTTCCACAGCTTCCAGGGCAAAAGTCCAAACTCCCAAGCTTGGCACGCAAGCCACTTCATGACGTGGGCCCTGTTCGCATTCACTACCTTCTCCCTTCCACTCAGATCCACACAAAGTCCTCTACTCTCAGTTCCCCTGTCACATGCTGCTTTTGCTGCTGGAGATGTCTCTTCTTTCTCTGATTTATCCCTGCCTCTCTTTCAGTATGTAGCTCAGAGGTCATCCTTTCAAGGAAACTGTCTGGATACAGAATGGATTAGGTACTTATGTGTCTTCTACCTGGTAACGGCGTGAGCTCACTGAAAGCAGAAGCTGTGTTCCATCCTCCTCTGTGTTCCCACCACCAGGCAGAAGGCCTAGATTGCATGTGCTTATGGGAGGAATGAACAAATGATAACGAACAGGCTGAGTGCTATCCTGGCGCTAGTCATAGCTGTTACATCTCATAGTCGTTACATCCGTGTGAAGACAACATTTGGTAGACTGCTTTAGATTGGTAGTAATGATTGGGTGGAGGGGCAGACCCGAGGCCAATTCCTGTTCCTTCCTGGGATTCCTATGGATCAATGTCTACAGAATGACAGAACTGCCAAACAGAAGTCTATTTGTGTAGATACTGAAGAGCCTTTGTAAGGTAACAAAATCCCAAGATAGTGGTTCTCCAACTGGCCTTCGAGAAGTCTAGGACCGGTATGAAATGTAGTCATGTTGGAAAACTCACTTTACAAGCTAAGTGATGTATAGCGATTGAATGTATAAAAAATAAAAGTAAAATACATTTAAAAATTTTAAAACTCAAAAAAAGAAGTCTAGGGTTTATTTTTAAAGTTTCGGATTGCATTAGAATGAATTTTTTTAAAAAAAAGTAGCGTGTATTATTATTAGAACACACAAATTATAACTAGGAAACACATGAATTTCACTGTCAGTGTTGGTTTTTATATAAAACTATATGACTTAGTTATTCTGTGCTAACTTGCAGAGCAAGAAAGGACAAAAGACATTTAATATATTAATATTATTTTAACACCAAACAGGCCAAATTATGTCAAGGCTCATTGAATTAAAAAGAAATAATGACAAAGTAAAAAGCAGAAAACAGCGGAAGGGAGAATGGAGAAGGTACTGGAGCATGGCCAGTCCCCGGGGGGGTGATTTCTCACTGTCCCCCTTTATCTCTCCCTCTCTCTCCAGCAATGTACCCTATGGCAAACCAAATAAAACAAAATAAAAATGTCACTTTAAAAACAGGAGAATGGGGCCAGTCTGTGGCATGGGGGTTAAGATACTGGACTCTCATATGGCTGACTGTGGTTCAAATCCCGGTCCTGGTGGCTTGTTTTCTCACTTTCCCTCTCTCTCTTTCTTTTTGTCTCTCTCTCCGGGAGGTGCACGTGCTCTATAGCAAATTTAAAAATAATAATAACGATAAATAAAATAAATAATACTTTTTTTAAAAAATAGGAAAAAGCTGTGGCATAATGTGTCAATGCCATATTCACATTTTAGGAATTTAGTTTCAGCAAAAAAATCATCCATTATGATGCAATAATGCTGTTATTTTTCATTGTTTTCTGTTTGTATTTATTTATAAATTTATTTTTACCTAATATTACACAAAGGGTAAAACACACACACACATACACACACACACAAACACAAGCACACACACACACACATATATATGTGTGTATTTTTTTTTGGTTTTTGCCATAGGGCATGTGCATTCACAGAAGAGAAAATGAGAAATCGCACACCGTGGGAAGGCCACATAGCAATCCCGTCTCATCTCCTCTTGGGATTTTGGACACCTATGGACATGTGCGTGGCATGATTTTTCAAGCTTTCATGTCTGGGACTCAAATCATGCTGTTGGCTATGTGTGATCCAGTGCCATAGCCACCATCCCACCTACTGGCCCAAAACATAAAAATTTAAGGAATAGTGTAATATAAATAACTGAATATAATGCTATAGACTTGAGGGATTATCATTTTAAAAATAATTTGCACTTTACTCAGGATAAGACAAGACTGTGGTAATGAAAAGCACTCAGGACATGGCAAGACTGACCCAGAGTACAAGCCTTTTTGCCAGAATGAAATGTTTTGCCTCTTAATTCAGCATGTGCACATAAACACATAATCACACACAAACATAACATATAACATACACAAATAGACAAATGACATGCTATAAATCACGCAAGAACACATACACGCAACACAAGCTTAAACATAAACATAGGAACAGTAACACACATACATGTGTCTATCTCCACGTATCACAGACACCCCAAACGCAAGAGCAACATGCAGACACACACTTGCACATCTTCCATGAGTTTATATTTGTCTTTCTAAAAGTTTATTTATTATCCCCTGCACAATAGTTATAGCAAGAGAGAATCAGTGAGAGGGAGACAGGGGAGACAGAGAGGGACAAAGAGCCAGCATCCTCAACAGGGTCTTTACACGATCCTATACCTCCCGGCCCTTGCAAGTCCTGGAGCAAAGGACAGCACATGTTTGCTGTACTCGAGGAGGTCTCCAGATGCAGACCTAGAACATTCCCGTGTGGGTCAGACTTGCAAAGCATTGCATTTGACTGCTGTACCACCAGCCAAGCCTATGGCTACACAGTATAAAGACAGGGACAGGACAGAAAGTATAAACTGAAAGCAGCTTCATTGGAGTTTAGTACAATGGTTTTCATTAGGCCTAGGGGGTTATGATAACCAACTAAAGTCACCCATCACAACCCCTCTCCATGGAGAAGGAGCAAAAGTGAATGGATCAAGAGGCTCACTTTGACCAGAAAAGCTAAGAGAACATATCAGAATACTGCAAAGAAACAAGGAGAAGCCATCCAGGCATAGGAATCTAGGACAAAGGAATAAAGAAAGAGATGAAGTTTTGGGTCGGGAGTGTCTGAAGCTGAGGGAAGAATACCAGTTTTCCTCTAATGATTTCAAAAACTCCTAAAGGAGGGAATCTTCCCAAAGTCATTTTATAAGGCCACCATTACCCTGATTCCAAATGTGGACAAGGACACAACCACCACCACCACAAAACTACAGCACAATATCCTTGATGAGCATAGATGCGACATGCTCAACAAAATGCTAGCAGGGTGAATTCTACAGCATATCCGAAAGATTACAAACCATAGACAAGTAGGATTTATCCCTGTATGCAAAGTCGGTTCAATACATGCCAATTAATAAACATGAGATGTTATAGTCACAGGAAAAAAAGATAGAAAACATATGATTGTATCAATTGCCACAGAAAAAACATTTGCTAAAAATAGAACATCCCTTTATAATTAAGATTCCTGAGCTAGCCAGTGGTGTGGTGGGTAATACAGCTAAGTCCCGCATGGCCTACTTTGCAGTTCAATTCCTGCTCCAGCAATTTAAAAAATATGGTGGGCACATGTGCATGTGTGAACAAAATCCTGAGAGGAAAATTGAGAAGGCTTTGTGGCATGGCCATTCCGCCTGGCGAGGGGGTGATTTCTCTCTCTTTCTCTCTCTCCAGCAATCACACACAGTCTATAGTAAAATCCAAAATTAGAAATAGAGGCACATATCTCTATATAATAAATCCCATATTTGACCAACCTACAGATAGTATACTGAATGAGAAAAGGTTGAAGTCTTTTCTCTAGGAACTGTTAGAGATCAAGGATGTCCACATTATTCATGCCAATTCAATATAATACTGGAATTCCTATCTAAAGCAATTAGGTAAGATAAAGAAATTAAGGGCATCCAAATTGAAAAAGAGAAAGTCAGTTGTCTCTGTTTGAAGATATGTTTGCATACATAAAAACAAGCAAAACCCTAGAGAATATCCCAAAACCTCTTAGAACTTATAAATTAATTCAGTAAAGTTTCGGAACACAAAATCAACATACAAAAATCAGGGACATTCTTGTACACCAACAATGAACTAACAAACAAATCAATCAAGAAAGCAATCTTATGTATAATAGCTACAGAAAAATAATCTAGTTATACTTTTATTTTAAAAGCAATATTTTTACTATAATACGCATGCACATGCTGTAGAGACAAAGAGACAGAAAGCAAAAAGTCACCCCCCAGGAGAAGTGACCATGCTGAAATCCCTTCCCCTTCATTCTCTTCTCAGGATTTTGGGCACACACGCACACACACCTAGGGTGAGTTTTAAGCTGCTGGGTCTAGGATTTGAATCATGGTTGACTACACAGGAGTCACAACATCTGCTGGTCCCTTCCTGTTGTGTTTTTCAAACCATAAGGTCCTGGACTTGAACTGTTGAACTGTACTATCAGCCAGGTGAGATTCAGCTGCATCAACCATAATAATAGTTAAATATAT
>NW_006159931.1:948952-949814 GCF_000334495.1 Tupaia belangeri chinensis
TATATATATATATATATATAGTTTTATATACACACACATATATATATGAAGTCAGAATTAAAATATTTCCATTTTACATTAAAATAACAAAAAATATTTTCTTCCTTTGTCACTTCATAATTCAGCAGTCTTTGGAAAGCAGCATTCATATGACTCTAAAGAAAAAATATTTAGCGATTTCACTTATTTAGAAAGTGTTTATCAATCTTTTTGAAAAGGAAGCAGGCATCTGATGAATTTCTAGGAATCAGTTTGTTATGTGGCCTTGACTGTTCTATCCAGGATGCCAATTCACTCATAATTTACTCAGTCATTCATTCAACAAAATATTTACTGCTCAATGACCATGATATACGCATTACCTTTAACAACTTGTTCAAGTCCGACTGACAAAGAATGAACTGTGTACAGTCAACACATGTACAACTTGATACAGTTTGCCTTATGTTTATGCCTGTGAAACCCACACCACAATAACAAGAGGAGCATACCCATCCCACCCCAAAGTTCACTTGTGAGCATGTGATCCCACCCCAGTCTCTATCAGTAGGCACCAAAGGTCTCTTTTTAGGCAGATATCTCTGTTCACTGTCACTATAAATAAATGATATTTTCTAATGTCAGTGCAGTGTGGGGACCAGCAGATGGCATAGCAGTTACATCACTAGACTCCCATGTGGTCAATTGCAGTTTGTGTCCTGGATCGGGAGGCTTGAAAAATCACACTGGGCTCCACATGTTCATGAGTGTCTAAGAACCCAGGAGGAGAATGGAGAAGAAGGGATTATGGGGTGGCCATCCTCCCTGGGGAGTGATTTCTCATATTCCCTCTCACTACGTCAGTCTCTCTCCCCACCACAGC
>NW_006159931.1:949845-970752 GCF_000334495.1 Tupaia belangeri chinensis
ATATATGCAGTGTGTAGTCTTCTTTGTCTTTTTTCACTCAGAGTAATTACTTTGGGATTCATCCCCATGTTGAGTGCTATTAATAGCACAGATATTTTTTTGTTGTTGATTTATCATTCATTGTATGGACATACCACAGTTTGTTTATCCATTCATTTGTGATGCACATTTGGGTTAATTCCAGGTTTTCATTATAATGAATAAGGATGGTGTGAGCATGTTAGTCTGTGTATAAACCATGCTGTCATTACTCTTGGATAAAGGCCAACCAGTAGAATGTTCACAGAGCTGATATATGTTCAAAATATGTGAGTGTTTCACAAACTAATGGTAGAATTTTACATTATCGACAGTGATGGGTGGAATTTCATTTGCTCTGTATCCTGATCAACACTTCATCCAGTCACTCAGTCATGTTTTTCAATTTTAGTCTTGCTAATTAATGTATAGTTAAATTTCATGGCTTTAATTTGAATATCATAATGACTAATCATATTGAGCATCTTTTTCTGTGCTTATTTGCCATCTCTCTTTATTCCTTAGTGAAATACCTATTCAAATATTTTCTTTCCATAGATCATGGAGCTGTTTATTTTCTTATCAAGTTAAGAGTGGTCTTTAAGTGTCTAGACAGTCTTATACAGATATATAACTATCGGAAAATTCTCCTAAATTCTAAACTGTGGTGTATCTTTTCATTCTCTGAAAATATCTTTCAAGGTTTTATTTGTATTAAGTCCAATATATTAATTTTTTCATATGGATTATGTTTTGGTATTATATACTGAAGCATTTGCTAATCAAAGATTATGAATGTTTTCATTTCTGTAAGTTATCCCGTAAGTTTATAGTTTTAGATTTTATATTTAGGAACATGATCCATTTTTAAGTCAGTTTTTCCTTATGGTGCAAGATATGAAAGCTCATTCATTTTTGGCACATGAATTTCCAAGTGTTTACCACACTTTTTTTTTTAAGACTATAGTTTTTCCCTGAATTGCCTTTGTCTTTTATTGGAAATAAATTGTTTGTATGCATAGGTTTCTTTCTGAAATCTCTATTTTGTTCCATTGATATAGTTGTCCAGCTTTATGTCACTACTAAATGGTCTTGATTACTGTACCTTTATAACAATCTCAACATCATCCCTTTTAAAGTTGTTTTGGCAATTCTAGGTCTTTTACATTGCCCAGGAATTTCAGAATTGTCAATTTCTACAGTATAGCCTGCTGGGATTTTGATTGAGATTATATTGAATCTATTGTTCATTTTGAGGGAAATTGATATGTTGAGAATATTGAGTCTTGGAACCATGAACATAGCATGTATCTCCTTTTATTTAGGGTACCTTTAATTTCAACTAGATTTTATAGTTACTATGTAGTTATTACACATATTTTGACAGGTTTACCCCTCGGTATTTAATATTTTTTCATGCTACTGTAAATGGTATTAATGTTTACATTTAATTTTTATTGTTCATTGCGTATATATGAATATGCATGAGATTGTGTCTTGACTACATGTACTGCATGTAGTTATAACAAATTTTTGGTAGATACAATAATATTTTCTACATAAAAATGATCATGTCAACTACCACTATAGCAGTTTTGGCTTTTTCCTTTCCAATCTGAATGCCTTTGTTTTTCCTTTCCTTTTTTACACTGGTTAGAACTTACAGCAACATTTTTAAAGAGAAAGTGAATACCCTGGTCTTGTTCCTAATCAAAGTGGTAAAATACTTAGTTTTGCAATACCTGAAGGTTTCTTGTCAATATTCTTTACCAAATTGAAGACGTTTTCCTCCATTGCTTGGTAATTGTTTTTCTTCTTTTAATCAGTAATGGATGTTGAAAATTGGCAAATAATTTTATTCAACAATAAAGGGAATTATATGCTTCCTTTTAACTTTAATTTGTTGAAATAGTAGTTTATATTGCCTTTCAAATGATAAATCAATCTTCGCTGTTTTGTGATAAAACCCATTTGGTCATAATGTGCTATTTTTTTTTCCTGTGTTGTTAGATTGTATTTTCTAAATTTTTTGAGATTTTTTTTTAAAGATACTTGTTCGTAATTTTATTTTTCTATAATATCTTTGTCCACTTTTTGAAAGAGGATAATGCTAGTTTCAAAATGAGTTAGAAATGAGCTCCTCATCCAACTTTTTGGAAGTTCATATAGAATTGCTGCTATTTTTCCTTAAGGTTTAGTAGAATTCAGCAATAGAAGCATGCTTTTTTCAATAGCTACAGCATTATAAGTAGATATCATTTTATTAAGGTTATCTTTATCTTTATCTTCTCAACTGAGATTGGTAGTGTGTGCCTTTAAAATAATTTGTGCCTTTAAAATTTGTTTACTTCACTTAAGTTGATGAATTTATTGGTAAAAATTTGTTTAAATGGTATATTACTTTACTTTTTTATTTTTAATTTTTTAGATTTTTAGGTTTTTGTCATAGGGTAATGTGCACTCGCTGGAAAGAGAGAGAGAGAAAGTGAGAAAGTATCCCATAGGGCAGATAGCTACACCACAATCCCTTCTCTCCACTCTCCTCTCAGGATTCTGGGCACATGTACACGCACCTGGTACATGTCTCAAGCTACTGAGTCAGGGATTTGAATCATGGTCTACCATTTCAGAATCCAGCACCTTAACCAGCATGCCATGTGCTCATCCTCTCATTCTTAGTAGAGCAAATTTTATCCTTGCTCTTTTGACCTGATCAGACTGTCTAAAAGTTTATTAATTTTATTGATTTTTCTAAAATAACAAGTTTTTGGTTTTATAATTTTTTTTGAGAGGTTTTTGCTATAGGGCGCATGCGCTCGCCAGACAGAAAGAGAGAGACAGAGACAGAAAGCAGGAAATCACCCCCCAGGGGGGATGGCCACACCCCAATCCCTTCTCCTCCATTCTCCTCTCGGGATCTTGGGCACGCACGCACACGTGCCCGGCGTGAGTTTAAGCTAACGGGTCCGGGACTCGAACCGTGGTTGACTACATGGGAGTCCAACGACATAGCCATTACGCTAACTGCTGGTCCCGGTTTTATAATTTTATTTTTATTTAGGCTGTATTTTTTACACCATATTTAATTACTTTTAAAACACTTAGGTACTTTTGATAGTATTTTTATTATAAGAATATAATCTTATATATTTATCCAAGCGACTCTCATTTCTGACTCACTTCATTTTTTTGTGTAGGTGTATGTTTCCATCTGGTCTCCTTTTGCTTGACGTACTTTCTTTAACATTTCTTTTATCACTAGGGTCTACTAATAATCAATTCTTTCACTTTTTGGATGAATAAAAACTCTCCATTCACTTATGAAGAACATTTTGCTGTGTATAGAATTCTAAATAGAATTCCAGACTAACAGTTTTTCCTTTCAATAAATATTGTTCACCAGTCTCACATTTTTTTCAGAGATTTGCCATCATCCTTATTTTTGTTCCTCTATATGTATTTTTTTAATTTAATTGACATTTTTATTTTAGATTTATAAAAGACAAATGTTACAATAGTACAGAATTTACATACACCCTTCACTCAACTTCTCATTTAGTTATCATTTCTTCTTAGACTTCTCTTGGCTATAATAGCTCATTTGTGGCCCCACATTGGGTGATTTTTAGGATTTTCTCTTTACCATTGGTTTTGACCAATTTGATTATGACATGTTTTCATGTCATTTTCTTCCAGTTTCTATTTTAATTTATTTTCAGTTGAGGTTTGTTGAGCTTCATAGGTCCATCTGTCTTCAAATTTAGAAAAGATTTGGCCATTAGTGCTAGAAATGATTTCTTGTGTCCCTTCTATTTTGGGGGAACTCAAATGAGATACGTATTAGGCTGCTTGGTGTTCATTGATTTTTCCTTATTTTTTTCCTGTGTTCCTTAAGGATAGTTTTTATTGTCATACTTTTGAGTTTATATATGTACATACATATAGGACACACCCCTACTTAACACTTTTTAATCCTTCCTTTCATTTTATAAACATATGGAGTACAGCTATAATTATTATTTTTTTTCTGTTTATTCTAACATCTGTACATCTGTGTCAATTTCATTTGATTATTTTTTCTCATATTTATAGGTCATGCTTTTCTGCTTTGCATACCTTCTAATTTTGATTGGATGCCAAGCACTATACATTTCTCTTGACTGCTGCTATATATTTTTTCTATCCATATTTTTTTCTGTAATATTTTTCAAATATGTTTGAGCTCTATTTTAGGGCATAATTTATTGACTGAGAAACAGTTTAGTTTCCCAAGTCTTTTTCTTAAATTTGGTCAAAAGACCAAAGCAATGCTTCATCTTGCAATAATTATTTTGCACTCCCAAGAAAAATAAAACTCTTCTGAGTTTACCCAAGCCTTGTAGATTATGTTTTTTTTGTTTGTTTTTTAATCTAGCTGTTAAAAATAGGCACCTTTCCCAGCCCTGCGTGTGTGCCAGACACTCTTCTCTCTAATCATCAATGATGAGCTCTTTTTTCCAGTCTTTATTAGTTACTTCATGTGCATGTCCTGATTTTCAGTCTGCTAAATACCTGAGAGGGAACCCTTCACACACTCCCAGAGTTTTTCTCTCTGAAACTCTCTCCTCTTTGATACTGTGCCATGTGAATTCTTGCCACTTTGGTCTCCCTGGATGCTCAGCTGTCTCTTTAACTCAGATTGTTTTTTTGTAGAGGTTGCCAGGGTTCCCCTTCACGTGCTTTGGTCTATAAACTCTCACCTTGGTTTCTCTCTGCCTCATGGATCACTTCTGCATCCCCTTCATCTACCTTATCTCTTAATATTGAAGGACCTAGGGACCTGTTTTCTATTCTTTCCGTGTTTCCTTTGTTTCTGTTGCACTTCTGTCTCATTTATATGCTAATGGGCCCAAATTTTTATCTTTACTTGGATATCTCATCTAAAGTAAACCCTTTAAGTGTTGCACATATTGCTTAAATGTGTATCTTGAGCTGAATATACTAAGATAATACATATATTGAATCTGAGTGGCGCTCGCTTCCCCTTTCTCATGAACTTGCTCCATGCTGAAGTCTTTTCCATCTCAATCAGTAGTAACTCCCTCCTTCTCAGGCTCAAAACCATAGAGAAATCTTCAATCAACTCACCACTTTTTGCCACTTCCATTTTAAACATTAGCTCTTACCCAGAAACCACTTACTTAAAGACCTAATATTTTCTCTTACAATGTAAGACTGCTATTTGTATCTTTTTTGAACAGAAATATTAAAAGTACACTAATTGTGAGACCAGCAGTTGGCATAATGGCTATTTCGCTGGACTCCCATGTAGTCGACCGCAGTTTGCATCCCGAACCAGATGGCTTAAAACTCATGCCGGGCGTGTGTGCTTGTGTGCCCAAGATCCCAAGAGGAGAATGGTGGAGAAGGGATTGTGGCATGGCCATCCTCCTGCAGAGTCATTTCTTGCTTTCTGTCTCTCTGTCTTTCTGGTGAGCACGCAAGCCCTATAATGAAAACCTGTGGGGTGGGGGTGGGGGAGTATATTCATTTTGATGAGGAACTTGTATAGTAAAGAATCCAACAAATACATTTTATAAATACAAAGCAGTTTGAAAACTAATATAGCTTAAGATCCAGAGCCCTGACAACCTATTCCCATAAATGTTTTCTTCAAACATTTTGAATAAGCTTGAAAGTTTGAAAAAAATACTGAATTCACAGAACATTTGCGAAGATGATGCAAAGGCATGTCTGTATACCGCTTACTGCGCTTACCCTAACACTGTGAGACCAGCAGTTGGCATAATGGCTATTTCGCTGGACTCCCATGTAGTCGACCGCAGTTTGCATCCCGAACCAGATGGCTTAAAACTCATGCCGGGCGTGTGTGCTTGTGTGCCCAAGGTCCCAAGAGGAGAATGGTGGAGAAGGGATTGTGGCATGGCCATCCTCCTGCAGAGTCATTTCTTGCTTTCTGTCTCTCTGTCTTTCTGGTGAGCACGCAAGCCCTATAATGAAAACCTGTGGGGTGGGGGTGGGGGAGTATATTCATTTTGATGAGGAACTTGTATAGTAAAGAATCCAACAAATACATTTTATAAATACAAAGCAGTTTGAAAACTAATATAGCTTAAGATCCAGAGCCCTGACAACCTATTCCCATAAATGTTTTCTTCAAACATTTTGAATAAGCTTGAAAGTTTGAAAAAAATACTGAATTCACAGAACATTTGCGAAGATGATGCAAAGGCATGTCTGTATACCGCTTACTGCGCTTACCCTAACACTGTCATTTTACATTACCGTCTCACAGATTTCAAAACAAAGACACCAGTGTTGCTACTTCCCATTTCACTAAGCTCCAAGCTTTATTTGGATTTCACCAGGTTTTCGTGACTCTTGTTTCTATTCTAGGACCTGATCCAGCACTCCATATCGCATTTCATAGTCATGACTCCTGGTCCTCTCTGGTCTATGATGGGCTCTTGCAGTATCTTGCTTTTCAAGACCATAATAGTTTTAAAGAGTACTAGTAAGGTGTTATGCACAATATCCTCCAACTGTGGTGGGTCTGCTGTATTTTTCATCATCAGAATGTGTTCCTGGTTTGTTTTGGAAGGGTCAACTAAGGGAACTCCCCTCTCCATCAGTCGTATTGGAAGGTCTATGATAGACACATGGCATCACCAATGATCTTGATGTTGATCATAGTGCTTGCCAGAATTTTCCATTGTAGGTGTCAGGTTGAATGCAACTGGACTCATAGGTAAAGGTCCCAGGTCTGCATCCCAGGACCACGCTGAGCACACTGGGCACACACTTGTGCATGCCCATGATCCAGGCCATTCTGAGACTGGGAGTGGATCATGGCATGAGGATCTTCTTAAAGATGAATCTCTCACACTCTTTTAGGGAAGAAAAAAAAGAAACTTTGAAAAAATTAAATTTATTTACTGCAAAAGTAGTGTATTTTCCTTCACACGTTCGATTCACTGAAAAGTGAGTCTAATTTATACTCCCAAGTAGGGGAATATTTGTTTTCTTCAGAAAAGAAGATTTGTCTATCCTGCTCCTTTGATATATGTACTCAATATTTGTTTCTATTAGCATGACTACCAGGATGTTTACTTATACTTTCTGTTATAATCAATATTAAATTATTAATTTTCTTGTTCAAATTGTTCGAGCTTTGGCCATCAGGAACTCTTTCATGTTGCTGCCTATGTTCCTCTGACTTTATCGTATTATTTTTTTTAACACTTTCTTTCCAGTATCTTCAAATCATTCACTTTCAATGGGTAAAAATAGAGTCATAACAACTGAAAAATGCTCAGGTATTTCTAACACTCTGCCCTTTATGAAAGCAGAACATTCATCATTGGTTTCAATTACTTGCTGTAGCAGAATGCCTGGGGGTCGCTATTTAATTGGGTTAAGATGCTCCTTTAAAGAGTTTCTCTTCAGTCTACCTCAAGGCTAGCTGGTGCTTCTGGATTTCCGGAGGCCAATCTACATAATGTCTTTGAATTGCTTATTCTATTACAGACACCAGTGGTATCTGCCACGAACAAAGCCAATGTATCTGAATCTGCTCTCCCTTATATTCATGTGCATGTCTATCTTTATACCCCAACGTTTTAACTTAGTTGGATCATTCTTTACAAAAAATATAGTCCCCATTTACGAGGATACTTGAAAAGTTATTGGAAAAATAAAATCAGAGTATGAGTTTATTTTGGTTCCAAAAAAGAATTGAAATCCATGTATAGTTTTTTTCATAATACATATTTTTCTATGAACTTTTTGAAGACTCCTCCTCCAGCCCCACCAGTATTTCTTGTATTTCTTTAGAATTGGATGGCATATGAGGCAAATATAGTAAATAGTTATATTTTACAATGGGTAATGGGAAACTCCAAAGTGAATCAGATGTCCTACGATGGATATTTCTACATTGTTTCTTCCTAGTGTTCTTACAGTTCATAAGATTGGAATATGCTTATGAGCCATAGCATTACCCTGATATGTATGTTTGGATCTTTGTAATATGAACTATATATGGATAGGACCCCTGAACACATAACACATGAAATAATATGTAAGAGTAAAAGAAGTTAAAAATCAGTCAACATCAGGACCAGCACTTGGCGTAATGGCTACATTGCTGGACTACCAGATAGTCGATTGCGGTTCGAGTCCCAGACCAGGTGGCTTAAACTCACACTGGGCATGTGTGCATGCATGCCCAAGATCCCAAGAGGAGAATGGAGGAGAAGGAATTACAGTGTGGCCATGCCCCCTGGGGGGGTGATTTCTTGCTTTCTGTCTCTCTCTGTCTTTCTGGCAAGTGCACGCGCCCCATAGCAAAACCTCTCCAAAAAATAAATAAATAAAAAATAAAAAAATCAGTCACTATCATAGTCACTCATATTTATCTGTCAACTTTTTATACATTTATTTGATTTTCCACTAACTGCAAGTTACCTATGTTAACATCATGCAATAAATGTTCAAAATAGATCTTTCTCCCATATCATTTTATTTAGTGGAATGCTCTGGTTAATATTAACATTAACCAATTCCAGATGTCAACAATTAAGTTCGATTCAACAAAACATTTAGTCAGGCACTTTCCTCAGACCGAGAAAGAGAAGACTTTACATAAATATGTGTACTGGATTTTTAGTCTATCTGAAGATAAAATAGTTGTGTTTAGTGACTAAACATATCATTACACAGATGCCTGAGCCCCTTCTGCAGCTGTTCTTGCTGTTTCCGTTCTCCGTAACCCCTTTGCTTGGCTGTTTTTTGTGTAGCTCTAGGTGGGGGGAAGCCTGCAGATGAGGGGTGCTGACTGATTTTGTAATGTGCCTGCAAAAAGCTAAGCTTGCATTGTAATGAGGTCAGATTTCATTTCTAAGCAAGGTCACGCTCCGGGGTTGGTAGAACTCCAAGGAAAATCAAAGTGCTGACAGAAACATCTAAAAGGTGGTGATTCAGTAGGTGGTACTCTTTCCTCCCCACAAATCCCGATGTCAGTGGTCAGGTTCAGGCTGTCTTTCAGAGCAGATTTACAACTTGTCCTCTTTTGACTACTAAGGATTTGGGGAGAGGCATGGGGTAAGGGAGGCTGTTTGTTTCCCTCAGAAAACAAAGTTGTTTCCTTTCATACCTCGCTCCCAGATAAACATGAGCTCTGTATTTTTGTTTTGCTTTACTTAAAATTTCAGCTTGATGAGCTGGGCTAACCCTGCAGCCGCATAATGCTGCTGAATGTCTTTATTCTGCCCGGAAAACATTTCCTACCCACGTTTGAGTTCTCTTTCTAACTATATATTAAATTCTCACTTAATCTCCAGAGTTGCACAGTCCTCAAAATTAGTCTGGCCTGTAGAAGCGTCGGATGTGAAAAGCTACCAAAAAATAGAAATATAAAATATAAATAACTACCCAAAATATAAATGTAGTTATCTCTTTCATCATGACCATGAAAAGCAATACTCTTAATTTTATTGAACTTAACAAACACTGGGGGGTAGATGTATGAATTAGTCTTCTTTACGGAACTTTTTTTTCCTCACTTGTAACAACGAAAAATGAATGGAGCTTTTACACAGTCACCCCCCTCACACACACACACACACACACACACACACACACACACAAAACACGGTAAAGACCACATAAAATAAAGATTCAGCAATAAATGCCACGTAGGTTTACCCTCACTTTACAAAGAACGTACTAAGCTTTAAGAAGCCATACATGACATTTCCCATAGATTGACTCTCAGCCATGGAGAAATCGCAAGTTCCTCCCTGCCCAATTGCACAAAAGAGGTTGTTAGACAACAAGTAATGATCTAATATTAGCTGAAAGAGAGTTTATCTATCAGATTATTATCACATTTTCTTTTTCTTCTCATTTTCTCTTTTTTTCTTTCTCTGCCTCTGAGAGCCTGTTACTTGCAATGTGACATTGCTTTGGTTAAAATGTCTAAGAATGTCAGGAGCATCTGAACTCAGGCTTTACAAAAGGAAGGAGGTAAGTAAATTTATTTGAGGTGCCATTAGTTCAATATGAAAAGATTGTCTGGTTATGATGGTTTGACATTTGCTCAATACTCACATAATGTGCAGAAAGGAAAAAAAAAATACATCCACTGGCAGACACACACACACACACACATTCATGGGCACTTACACGCTGTAGGGCTCCATTGAGTTCAATCACTGATCATCTCCAAAGAGAGATAAAATATACAACTTCCTAAGATTGGGATAACGATACAAACCATCTCCTTCCTCTAGTTGTGTGAAGAACTTCATTTGGAACCTTATGAAACTTCCCACAATTAAGCTTTGACACACCAACCAGTGCCAGCCATAAACTCTAGTTACTAAATTATATGATCTGCAAATCTCCCTAAACTCCTTTGGCGCCTATTCCTAGAACAATACTGTGCTGTACATAGTATTAATTGTTTCTGATGACAGGGATAATTTTAGAGAAGACTTGGCTGGCTTCTCTGGTCTCCTTATTTGCACTTCTTTGTGACAAGTTCCGTAAGGAGCCAAGCATAGACAGAGTGAATTCCCCCCCTGTAAAGCTAACTCACAATCCAGAGGTTATTTGCCTTGATGAGAATCCTGCATTCTTTTTCTTAAACAGGTCAGAAAAGCAAAGCAGGATTTAGCCTGCATCTTTTCTGCTTGAGTCTATGTAGCTTCAATCATCTTTGCATTTTGGGGTTTAGAGAGTTTGAAGAAATCTTTACTGAAAATACGAACTAACCACAGCTGTTTGGAGTTGGCAAGGTTAGGGTGAAAAAATTATATCTGTATAGTGAGACACATCATCATATGAGAGTGTATGGAAGGGTGTTGTGGTTAAGGCAGCTGGATCCCACATGGTGGCTGTACAATTCCAGTCCTGAAAGCAGCAAGCATGCCAGGCATGCGTGTGTGCGTGCTCAGAATCCTGAGACGGGAGATGGAGAAGAAGGAATTTCAGTGTGCTCCCCACTCCCATATCTTTCCAATCTCTCTGGCAAAATTAAAACAAAACAAACTAACAAATTAATTAATTGATTGATGAACTGGCATGTTGGATCATTACTTCCATAGTCCCAATTCATCTGAGAAGCTTCAGTTTGTTCCTCACCATGCAAATTGAGTTCATCTCTTCATTCTCTGTCCGAAGACTGGGCTTCATTAATTGAGTCTCCGGGGCCCTAACACTGCCTACTTCTAGCGGGTGATGATTAGTATCGCCTTCAACATGTGTGGTGTCTTTGAAGTTGTGCAAAAAGGCAGACCTTGCCTAGAAGCTATAGCAATGTCTGCCACATAGAACCTACTCAGTAGACATTGACTTAACTAAATGTGTCTAATTTAAAACCAGGAAATTCAACCATGAATATGCTGAAGTTGGAAAAAAGTACTTCGAATGTCATTTAGTTCAATCCACTCAATTTGTAAGTGAACAGACCATACCCAAAGCTGTGAATTGACCAATTTATTTTGCACTGTTAGGAAGTAGAAGGTTGATTTGGACTACAATTCAATTCTTGTGTATCTATCCTTTCCATAGCAGCAGGCTGCCTCCCAAATTGCTGCAATTAAAAAAAAAACAAAAAAAACCTACCATTCCAGTGGGAATATACATGTTTTTAAATTATTATTTAATTTTATTTATTTATTCATTTATTTTAATTTGACCAGAGAGCGAGATAGAGAGAGAGAGGGAAAGGGAGAAAGGAAGCCACCAGGTGGGAGTGTCCAGCAACTTAACCACCACGCCACCTGCTGGTCCCCGGGAATATACTGATTTTATAAAATCCTGACCTTGGAAAGCATCCATATGGAGAGACTCATATTTCCTTCCAGTATTTTAGAGACTGATTTGAACTAAACTGAGCAATCTCTTTATCCATTTTGGTTCTCGGGCTAAACAGTACTTTGCATTTTTTTTTCCTTATAAGATCACAGAGTTCTCTACAGGTCCTAATTAGGCCTCATGACGCTCTCCTGTGGAAATTATCTTATTATTATGACTAAAATGGTACTAAAGGTTCTTAAGGTGTTTAACCTAAATGAAGAACCAGCATCAGCTAGTCCAATACCAAGCCCTGGCACCAAAAGCACTCCAAGAAGCTCAACAGGATGGCCTGGTGCAAACTGAAGTGGAGAGAAAGGCTCGCCTCACAGCTTCACAGCTCTCACAGCTTCAGAGAGACCATCCTCTTCACCTCCCTACCCCTTCCTTCTTCCCGCTCTACCTTCTTCATGCCTTTTTTTTTTTTTTTCCAGCTTCTCTTTTATCTATTGGTCTCTGCCACAAATTCCTTTAGCAACCTGATGCCTAACCTTGATAATTGCATGCTTAAGAGCACTCCACATTGCCTCATATAGGTATTTATTCTTTGGACTATATTGTTTTGCCTTTAATTTTATAGTAGGGGATGAAAATATACACCCTAAATTTTGTATTCATCCAATCCAACTCCAATCCACTTTAAGCATCAACCAAGCTATGCTGCCTGGAAATTTATTCTGAGTCATTTCAGAGCTTCTCTTTTACTACCCAATACACAGCATCATGCAAAGATTCTGCTAGGGACAGGGGGTGCCTCACACAATTAAGAACATTTGTAACGTTGAACTTTGCACTAAACTGATCTTTGCTGAAATAGTCATGGACCAATTCCATTGAGTGTCTTGATTATGGGGATATGCTGGCATCAGATCCTCCCTTGGGCATGGCAGTCCTTGCTAAGGTGAGGAAACTGGGGCATGGGTCCAGCCTCATCATACAGCTCTTGGTCTCTCAGGTCATTAAGCCTCACTGTGATGTTATTGGAGAATGGACTTGGGAAAGATCTCCACGTCTCATAAAACCTGTGTCATCTGTAGTTTTTTGGGAAGCAATTCCTACCTCCTTCTAAACTTCTGCCTTCTCATCCCTGCTCTACATCACCTTTTCCCTGGAAACAGACACCCTGAAAAACTTTGTCTCAACAAAGTTTAAAAACCCAGTCTAAAATGAAAATAAATACATTAAAAATAAATAAATAAATAAATAAATAAAACAATTCTAAACAAACAAACAAACAAAAATCCAGTCTGTCTCCTCTGCGAAGTGGTGGAAAGTGAGATTAGCAATGAGGTTGTTTATTCTTATTTTGTTTTTTCCTGCTTTCCTTCCTGTCTTCTTAATTTCTTGTCTTTTTTTCTTTCCTTCCTTCTTGACTTTCTCCCTGCTTTTCTGTCTTCCTGTTGGGAGTGCAGATATCCCTGCAATGTACTTTCATTTTCTCAGCTATCTACCCAGAAGTGGAATTGCTCTTGGGTTGTGGGGAAAGCCATGATCCATTTTTGCACAGAAAAACACATCATGACTTTCCCAGCAATCTAATAGATCATATGGTAATTACAATCTTAAATTTTGAGGCATCTGTATATTGTTGCCCATTTTAGCTGTGCTGATTCACATTCTTACCAACAATGTACATGGCTTTCCTTTTGCCCACATCTTCTTGTGTCTTTGGAAACAAGTCATCTTAACAGATGTGAGGCAATATCTCATCATAGTTTTAATTTGCATTTCGCTGATGATTAGTATTGGTGAACATTTTTTCATATACTTCATATCCATTTGTATGACCAATTTTTGAGAAGTTATTTCTTTTCAAGTCCTTTGCCCATTTTTAAGTTGAGTTATTTGTTTTCTTGCTATTGAGTTGTTTGAATGCCTTATATATTTTGGAATGAACCTCTTTTCAGGTATACGATTCAAAAATATTCTCTTTCATTTTTTATGTTGCCTGTGTGCTCTGTTGATTTTCTGTGCTACACATAAGCTTTTTATTGGGTTGTCGGGGAAAGTCATGAAGCATTTCTTTTTGCATAGAAAAACAGAAAAAAATAAGTTATGACTTTTCCAACAGCCTAAAAGTTTATACAATCCCATTTGTCTATTTTTGTTTTTGTGGTCTAAGTTTTTGAGTTCAAACCTTAAAAAAAATAGTTGCCAAGATCAATGTCCAAAAATCCTTTATCCTACGTTTTCCTTTAATATAATAGTTTTACAGTTTCAGATTTTATTTATTTCTTTGGTCAATTTTAAGTTAATTTTTGCATGTAGAGTGAGATAAAGGTTAAATATCATTCTTCTGTATGTGGGTCTCTGGATTTCCCAACACTATTTATTGGAGAAACTTTCCTTTTGCCTATGTGTGTTCTTAGTAACTTTGTCAAAGATCAGTTAACCATATATGTATGAATTCATTTCTTTATTCTGTTCCATTGGTCTATATGTCTGTGTTTGTGCGAGCATCATGCTATTTTGATTATGTCAGCTTTTTAGCATATGTAAATCCAGGTAGTGTGATTCTTCCAGATTTGTTCTTTTTATTAAGGTTGCTTTTGCTATTCAGGGTCTTCTGTGGTTTTATCAGAGAGTTAGGATAGTTTTTAAATTTTTTTTGTATTTCTATAAAAAATGGAAATTTTGATTGGTATTGCATTGAATCTGAACATTGTTTTGGATAGTATGGATATTTTATAAATATCAATTTTTCTAATCCATGAACATAGGATATCTTTGCACAATTATTCATCTATTTTTCATCTTCTTTTATCAATGTTTTATAGTTTGCAGCTTTCTCATGTCATTGGCTAGATTTCATCTAAATATTTTATTTTGCTTGATGCTAATAGAGATACTATTGTTTCCTCAATTTATTTTTCAAACTTAGTTATTATTGCATAGAAATACTTGTATGGTGATTTTGCATCTCAGATTTTTCTGAACTTATTTATTGTAAAAGGTTTTGGGTGAAACATTGCAGGTTTTCTATATACAAGATTATGCTTTTAGGTAGTGACAGTTTAACTTCTTTCTTTCCATTCTCTATGTCTTTTAATTCTTTTTCTTGTCTAATAGCTTTGGTAAAGACTTTCAGTTCTATGTTGAATAAAAGTGGTGAGAAGGGGTATCCTTTTCTTGCTCTTGAGCTATCATTTATGGTCTTTATTGTTAAATACAGTCCTTCTCTACCTAATTTATTGAGAGTTTTAAAAATTTCATTCTTATTTTAAGCACCACTTATTAACATTTTTTATAGTAATACCTAATTTTTTTCTACATGGTCTTTTTCTCATTTTTCATTGTAAACAAGTTCACACACATATACACACACAAAAGAGAGTGAGAGACTGAGAAAGAGGAGGAGGAGGCCCCTCCACAGAGACTGATCATACCACAGTCTCCTTCATCTGGTCTTTAGTCTATCAGATCTTGAACACTGTAGTGCATATCTAGTGTGTTTCAGTCTAGAGAATCAAAGCATGGTCACCACTTGGGATTCAACTTCTCTTGAAATAACACTGCAACATGGAACCAGTTCCCCCTTCTATTTTCATAGCAATAAATACTGGAGGATGGTAGAATGACTGACTTTATGATGATGGATGACACCAAAGAAAGAATTGGAGTAAAGTCTCTGCCAGCCCTGAACAAGTTTGTGTATGCACTATGAAAATGGAAGTAGAAAAATAATATGCCACTTTTTAAAGCATTTTGATAGTGAAAAGAAAAAGACTTAAGTCATTTTCTCAAATGTTTATTGGATCTGATCAGACACGCAAAAGTCCTAAGAACTTACAAATAAGTGTACAGTAAAATAAAAGTCCTAAGAACTTACAAATAAGTGTACAGTAAAAATTTATCTGTTCAGAGAAATAGAAAAATGTAAGGAGAAAAGCAATAGTCATTAAGAGATGTCCTTAAAAAGAGGAATGAAAACAAAAGGATATAGAATTAGCCTGTGAAGTGGGGAGAGACACTCTTCCCTCAGACCCAGAGGGGAAGGTCAGAGTCCACCTAAAGATGAAGAAAGATGTAGAGAGAATACAGCAGAGTCCTTGACAAAAACAATTCTGAAGAGGGCAGAAGATAAGCCACCTTCCCCAGATAACTTCACTTTTTTTCAAAAACATAAAAGGAGGGACCAGCAGATGGTGTAATTGTTATATCACTGTACTCCCAAAATGGCTGACCATAGTTTGAGTCCCAGACTCAGTCGTTTTATACTCATACCAGGCGCAGATGTATGTGTGCCCAAAATCCTAAGAGGAGAATGGAGGAGAAGGGAATGCAGCATGTCCACTCTCCCTGGGGAGCAATTTCTCACATTCTGTCTCTCTATTTCTCTATGTCTCTCTGGCAAGTGCATGTGCCCTGTAGCAAAAATCTCTTTAAAAATATTATCTATAGGTATGTATGTGTGTGTGTGTGTGTGTGTGTGTGTGTGTGTATAGGATATGAGAGTGAAAAAATAATATGAGAGTGAGATAGAAGAAAATTTACATTGAATTATAAAAAAATTGAAAAAAATTTGATACAAATGTCACATGTCACTAGCATATGATAAGGACACACACACACACACACACACACACACACACACACACACACAAAGTACTATTTTGAAAAGGTTAAGAATAAATTGTTCCCAGATTGTGGCTTCCATGTAGCATTCCCTACAAAAAGAAAATAGAGTTTCTTAGCGAAATAGTTAATTTCCAAGGTTGGCAAAAAGAATACTAGGTAAGATAGAATATCTTGTGCATGAAAATAACAAGTGCACAGACAATGATGAGGGTTATTAAAAAATAAAATACAAATGAGCCAAATTGAAGTGGTTCCAGGAAGGTAAATCTGAGATAATTTGAGCAACAAAATAAATAATGCCACTTAATGAGTTATAATTCATAGAATAAAACAATAACACATGAGCTCATACTGGTGATGAATCAATAAACCTTTGGGGGAAATCTGCTTCATTTAGTCTACTGTGTTAGCTAATAAATGTTGAAGAAATGATGGGGCTAGCAGGTGGTGTGATGGTTAAGGCACTGGATTCCCACCTGGCTGACTGCGGTGGGAGTCCCAGACCGGGTAGCTTGCTCTCTCACTTCCCCTTGCTTTCTCCCTGTCTCTCTCTGGTTAAAAAAAAATAATGATGATGATAAATGAAATTAAATAAGTAAACCGTTTAAAAACATTGAAAAAAAATGAAGCAGCGTAGTCACTCTTCTGCAATCACAATAACAATAGTTAAATTGGGCAGAAATCAACATTGGGTGCTAAAACTAGCCTGTAAAAATGAGGCACATGGCATTTACAAGATCTTAACGTGTTTCCCCACAAATTAGTTACTAATTACAAAGAGAAAGAAGCAAATAAACGAGGAAAGGTGACAGTCGTCATTTTACCCAAGCAACCAAAGTTAAAATTACGAAAAATGGGACAAGTCAATTGACAGTATGTGCCTCTGAATTTAATGCACAGAGAAGGATACAGAATTGCATTTATATCCCCCAAAATGTAATTTTTCAAGTGCCTAAAAATATACACTTTAATCATTAGAAAACGCTAGGCACACAGAAGTGATGGATGTTCCACAGCAGCACAGACACCGGACCCTTCAAAATCTTGGTATCATGGAAGACAAAGGACGGCTAAAAAACACGACGTGATTAAAGGAAACTAAAGAGACATAAGAAGAAAATTAAGTGCATGATATTGCATTGGATTTTCAATCAGAAAAAAATAAATCAATAAAGAACAAATTAGTGGAAACAGTGGCACAGCGAAAAACCACATGCTCTCTATGAGCTGACTCACATGGCAAGGTTCTGAGTTCGCATCTGGAGAGCTCTCTGCGGAAGGCAGACATGTGTGAGCCCACCAGCTAGGGCTAGCTAAGAATGGGGACGGTATGCAGTATGAGGATCCTTTTAGGGGTACTATCACTCTGTCTCTGTCTACTCACGCAATAAATAAATAAAATTGAAAAATGAATTGGAAAAATTGTGTTGACTATAAAAAGTATTTATTAATATTAAATTTCTTGACTTTTATACTCTCACTACGATTACATAAAGTATTATCTTTTATCTTCGGAAACGTGCTGAAGGGTTTAGGCATAGGGGCTTGATGTGTGCAATGTTCTCTCAAGTGGTTAAGAAAGAATATAATAAGCTTGTATAGAAAAAGAACAAAATGGGAGGGTGGTAGGTAGCATGGTGGCTAAGGGCACTGGACTCGCACATGGCTGATCGCAGTTTGAATCCCAGACCTGGCTTGCTTTCTCATTCCCCTATCCCTCATCTCTCTCACTCTGTCCTCTGGTCAAATTTAAATAAATAAATAAAGTTAAATAATAAAATAGTTTAAAAAAAAGAAAGAAGACAAGATGATAAGACAAATGTGGCCAATATGCTAACAATTTATGAATCAGAATGAAGGGAAGGAGAGTCTTAACAGTAGTTTTGAAACTTTCCTAAAAGCATGAAATTATTTCAAAATAAGAAGCAAAAAAATTAAAAATGATATTTACATTTTAAAAAGTAACTTATTAGCAGCTACAAAACACCAGGCTTAGGCTAAATGCTGGACCAAATATACAATTCCTGGTCACAGGTGGCTTCCAGTATTCAGAAGGAGCCACAGAAACCAGCAGTCAGGACATGGAGGGGGCACTCTGGTAGGAAGAGGGCCAGAATGATTTATAAACCACCCTTAAGCTGGAAAGGAAAATCCAAAGTTAGATTCGTCCATTTTTCTTTTCCTCCTCAAAACTTTCCAAGGGCTTCCTATTTCCTACCACAAAATGAAAGGACTCAGAAGCCCCTTGGGTTTCACCCGCTGTGTTAAGTAAGGCCCATTTCAATGTTACCAGCTTCCCAAGGGTTGTTCTAAGAAAAAACCTAAGGCCCTAACGTGCACTGAGGTGCAGGCCCGTGTCTGCCATTGTGTATTTGGGGTCACTATTCATATTACCGTCCTAGGTCTTCTATAGCAAGGTTCCACGAACCATGTGGGTTGAACTACAGAAATATACTGTCCCCACCTCTGGCGGTCCAAGAACTCAGTGTAGAGGGTGGTCCCTCCTGAGGGCTGTGATGGGGGCACTGCTCTCTGCCTGTCCTCCCCTTCTGGGGTACTTGCTGGCAATCTTTGGTGTTTATTGGCCTTGCGATGCACCACTCTCATGCCTGCCTTACTGTTCTTCTGGCATTCTCCTACGTGTATATTGCACCTCCCTGTTTAAATTTCCCCTTTTTAAGGACATCATCCTATTGGACTTGGGCCCACTATATCGATAACTCATCTCAGATCACCGGCAAAGATACTATATCCAAATAAGGTGACATTCGCAGGTACGGGCGCCTAGGAATGTAATGTTTCTGGAGGGTACCAGCAGCTCCTAATACCACCTAACTTTGACACTATTTACAGTATTTACAACACTCAAAGCTTTCCTTCCCAGACTATCTTTCCAACCTTATTTCATAGTCCCACCTATAGCATCCCCTGTCTTAGAGAAACTGTTGGAAGTACCCTTAGACTACGTGGCCCCTAAATCTGTCATGGCTGGCACGTTCTTCTTGTTCCATTCGGGCTGTCTCACACTGAACCATTCTGTAACACATCATGTTGTTTGATTTCCTTTGTAGATCGTTTTTATGCATTTCTTTGTTGTCTGGCTTGCTACTGGACAGTAAGTTCCATGAAAGCCAGGGTCCCGCCTGTGAGGGTGACTACCGTCGCCTCAGCTGAGTTCAGCAGTGGGCACCAGCAGATGTATGTCTCTTTGTTGTTTCAATCTGATCCAGGTTCACTGGCCCAAACTAGTCATTCTAGGTTTGTTTTACTTATTTTACTTACTTAATTTTATTATTGCTATTATTTTTCATTTGCTATAGGGCAAGTGCACTCACCCAAGAGACAGAGAGAGTGAAAGTGAGAAAGCAAGTCACCGAGTCTGGGACTCAAACCATGGTCAGCCCACATGGTAGTCCAGCACCTTAACCACCATGCCACCTACTAACTCCTCATTTTAGGCTTTGAATAAGGATGCAAGCTGGAGCAACCTAAGTACCAATAACAAGAAATTTATTGGACCATACAACTTGTCCAACGATAGGGTATTACTTGAAGGGAAACTAAATGAGTATCTTTTTATGGTAACAAATGGCAGCAAGGAAAAACTTTAGCTGAAAGTAAATTAGAAATGTGAAAACAATAAAACATAGGAAAGAACAGACACGAAAACAACGAATCTCTAAGATGGAAAAATGCTTAAAAGCACATTAACACTCCTGGAAGAATCTCCCTTCTAGTATACCCAAGTTGTCAGCATTAAAAAAAAAAAAGAAACAGTGACAGAAAATATTCATTTTGAATTAATTTGTTGTTTTGGTTGCCCAACTTGTTTTCGTACGCATTACTTTGAAGTGCATTCAGTCTTAGTGCTTTTGTTGTGGAGGGAGTGTGTGTGTGCACGCGTGTGCTTATTAACCAGGGCACACAAAAGCCATTCATTAAGTTATTAAATGTTAATAATTGCTACTATTAATAATACTGGTCCCACATTATATCTGTGTGGGCGGTGGAAGAGAAAAGGAATGCTCTGTCTCTTCTGTAGGAGGCCCAAGGTTAGACAGAGTGCAGTGAAGGACGAGGAAAGCTGCTCCTTCCCCTGGCCCGCACGGCCTTTTCAGATTTCATTTGTTCAGTCATACTCTGGAACCAACCTGCTGGGGACGGGGTGCCAAGGGTCCTGTGTCACCTGGCTTTCACAGAGTCACGCTGAGAGGCAGGTTATCCGGTATGACTCAGCTGCCTGCTACACTGCCAGCTGAGAGAGTCACATGGTCGATCCCTCACAGCAAGGACTGTCACCAAAAAAGTCACCTGTGTCTGGGCGAAGCAAGAGGGCCCCAAAGGTAAAACTGCAGTCTCACTGATGTAATTACTCAGCTGTTCTGTCCACGCACTGGCTAGCCAAGGCAGCGTGACACTGAGGAACAGACCCAGTGTGACAGGAAAACAGGC
>NW_006159931.1:970807-1010551 GCF_000334495.1 Tupaia belangeri chinensis
GGAAAGAGGATGTCTCTTCAATTGGACTCTTAAGCAGCGTGTGTCAAAGCCCAGGTGAGCGCAGCCCTATGAGGAGTTCCGTGTAGTCAGAATACATCTCAGTCATAGCAGGCCGTGTGCAGGGCAGAAGGTAAACTCTCAGTGAGCTCAGAGAAGACCATTTGGAGAATGTCAATCCAGCTTCCAAGAGAATAAACAATAAAGTGCGCTTCCCCTCAACAAAATAAGATGCCCTGATCCCCTGTGAAAGAAGCCCACGTTTGTCCTCCCACCCCGTCGTCTGTTCATTGGGCTCTCCTTCCCTTCCTGGTGGCCTTTAGCATAATGGCGAGCAATGGATCACCTACACACTCAAAATGGAAATATATACTCTTGTAATATGCAAGTCTAATGGTCCCATTTGACAAAAGAAACCCCAGTGATCTACACTGTGTCTTAAATGGATCCAACATCTTGTGGCGTTCAGGCCCAGTTACTTCCTACTAATAATTCCTCAACAGAAAATGGAAAGACAATAGCATTAGTAAATCAAACTGAACGTGTGATTAAATGCCACTTGAATACCAGGCATTTGTTTCAGTCCCACCAGCCCGGCTCTGTTGCAGTCCAGGCTGAGGAGGAGGCCGTGTTATTTGCATGCTGCAGAAAGGTGCATTATACAAATCACCCTAAATTATCGACCGCTGGGAGGGAACTGGTGGCTGGTGCAGAAGAGTCATATATCAAAGGCAAACCTCCAGTGAGGACACACCTTGATTTCTCATTTTAGAGGCTATTCTTGGTTGCCTTAGCAATAGTTGCTTCTTTGCAAATCCGAGCACACTCTTTTCAAAACTTCGGAATGTTTTCAGGCTTGGCTGTCATGGCCAAATGGCAGCTGCGGCTTCCTTTACACCTTCTACATCGTCTGCATCTGTCTCTGCACTTCCAGCATTTCTGTGCCGCCCACTTCCGCAGGATTCTTGGTGTTAACGATGACGTGTGTTTGAAACTACAGCTGTGGATGGCACTGATCTGGTCTCGTCTTGCCTGTGCTTCCCATCTCGGTTTGAAAGACGAGTCTACCTCCCTTCTGTTTTCAGTTGTGACCACTGGGTCAGGAGTGCCCCGAGTTCCGCAGCGGTATCTGGGTGCTGCTGGGCCATGGGACAGCTTTCTAGTGGTGACACATTCATATGGGAAGTGTCAGAGCGGTCAGGAATGACTGGAGGAAGGCAGGTGCTGGTGGAGCAGAAGGCCTCACCAAGTCTCTCTCTGCAAGGCACCCTCTGATTCTTCATCACAGTCTCTGTCTCAGCAGCTTGTGAGAAAGCCTTGATTTAGGGGGAAAAGCCACTTATGCGAGGCAAAGGGTATCCATCAATGTATTCATTCGCTACATGTGTTTGTGGGTATGCAAAGTACATAGGTGTGCATCAGTGTACATCATTGCTAAGAACTGACCTAACGATAGGCCTCCGTTTATGGCACGTGGTCATCGTTCACGCCTGACCTGACCTTCATTGTAGTCATGTAGTGAGATGGAAGCCACTGAGCTGTACACCCACCAGTGTGCGCCCACCGATCTCATTTCTCTTGCCCCACAAGGGACTCACCTACCTGAATTTGGTGTCCCCTTGCTTTAAAACTTTTTAAAACAATGATGTACTTTTTGGTTTCAGTTGTTTTTGAGCTTTTTAAGAAGGGTGCCATGGGGGCCCACAGGTGGTATGATGGTTCAGGCACTGGACTCCTTCTGCAAGGCTGATCACAGTTCGAGTCCTGGACCTGGTGGCTTGCTTTCTTACCTTCCTTCTCTCTCTCTCTCTCTCTCTCTCTCTCTCTCTGTGTGTGTGTGTGTGTGTGTGTGTGTGTGTTGCTCTCTGGTCAAATTTAAAAAAACAAATGAAATAAAATAAAATAAATCTTAAAATAATAAAAGAAGGGCACCATGTAGTCTTCTGTGATGTGCTTTTCTCAGAAATATATTACTGGGCAGGCCCTGTGGCCTAGTGGGTAAGGGAGCAAGATTCCAGCTGGTCAACGGTATGGTTAGAGTCTCAGATCCAGAAACTTACGAAGCGCACAGGGCGCATGTGCTTGCATGCCCCAAATCCGAAATAGAGGAAGAGGTGGAGGAGAGAGGGGAGGGGGGGTGGCCATCCCCTGAGGCGGTGAGATGAGGAGAATGCTCCCACCTCTCCCCATCTCTGACAAGCTCGCGCACACTCTAGCAAGAAATTGATTGATTAATTGCTGACGTTCCTCTAGTGCTCCTCAGCTGAGTCTCACTATTCTCATTAATCGGTTACGTAAACTCGCTGTGAGTGCCGAATTAGCCCAGACCGTCACTAAACCATCGCTCCTAGGGGAAACACAGGGCTAGGTTCCTGTGAACCTCTGGTGGCAACATTTCCATCAACCAACCAACACACAATAGCCTTGTTTTACGTATTTAAAGATGGCTTACGATAGTGTTGGCTCATTAGCAGAGAAATCACAGTAACACCACACATCCTGAACCAAGTTGTCTACGATGTATTCTCTCTGTAAAGTACCTCGCAGCCTTGTTGAACTTCAGAACACTGAATTGCTTAGGCCTGTACTTGGGGCCTAAACAATGAAACCACCAACCAAAAATGCAGAAATGAGAAAAACAGGGCCTGTTACAGACCATAGAAAGAATGTTTACAGTGAAACAAAAAGTCAAAGCATCTCCTTGTTCCAACTTAGCTATGAATAAAGGCAGATCAGGACAGAAAAATCTCACCATTCAGTATCACAAATAACCCCCAAAGCTCTACAACAAACTTGTGAAACTATATCAATAATTTGGGGGTTAAAAATAAATGTTGGCAAGTCAATGAATGTGGCATGACCAAAATCTGTGAATAAGGAGGACCGACTATAGGAACACTTTATTCCTTTTCTTCGTTGTATAATATTTCATGGTGTAAATGTGGTCTTTCAAATAGCTCAATTTATAAATATTTCAGAGCTTTGCATAAAAAATTGTAAAAAGTAAATGTTAATTTTTCACCAAAATTGAAAATGTTACAAAATGTGGCTCTCCTTGTGGAGAGAAGTGCTATTTTCTTGAGGATAAACAATGACATGCCAGGTTCCTTTGTAAGAAACCAATTTTTATTACAGTTTTTAAAGATAGTTGTGCTAAAAATATAGGAACCCTCTTATAGACCCTAAAGACACAGAGATCAAGAGATCAAGAGATCTCATCGTCTCCCGGGAGTTTCAAGCCTAGAGATACGTAATGATAGCATGAAATCATAAATAGTGTAGTATCCATTGTACATGGACAGCACAAAACTCAATGGAAGAAATATTAACCTCTGCCTCAAACTACCAGAAAGGCTTCCAGGAGGAAGGGACAGTTGGGTTGATATTTGACATATAATGATACTATATTAGGATCATTTATGGTGCTTTCCAATGAAAAATGTGCAGATTGCCTAGGCCTCATTATTGCTTGGCTTTGAAATACAGAGAGACCAGGCTTGGTCTTTCCATGCCATTGTTCCCCTCAATTTCATGCAGCCCTCTCTGTTGACAGGAAATAAAGGCTTTGGAGGCTATAAGCTGGTTTCAGCTGCTGTGGGTTTTGATGAAATAGAAGTTATCCTCCTCTCTACTCTCTTAATCTGCTGGTTACACGTGTGCTGCATTTGTGCTATTTCTGAACCTGATGGTATCGCTATGATTGGCCACTCTTGTCCAAGCCGTCCGTCCGTCACGAGCAGACCTAGCTGCTGTAAGGCGATGGTCTCTAAGAACGCTCCTGGAACCAGCAGTCCAGCAGCACCTAGGCCTTGCTCAAAATATACAGTCTTGGTCAGCTGCATTGCTGGGGTGACACGACCTTCCACAACGTTGAGGCCACAGCCACAGGGGAGGGCCTCAGTTTACATCCTAAGGTCTCCCAACTAGGCTACTTACATGCACTCACCTATAATCCTGTCTGGGGAGCCTAGAACCTGGGTAGATGGGGGCATAATGACCCTTCTGGGTCTCTCTATATATATATACATATAGACATAGGGATGATTTTTATGTATATCTATACATATATTTATACAGAGATATAGATAGATATTAAAAGTGAGAGAGAGGATGATTTATATATAGAGATAGACACAGATATAGATATATAGATATAGATATGTATCAATGAATAAATACGTAATAGAAAGAAACTTAGATTCTTGGGCTCTCAAGCCACACCTATTGCATCAGAACCTACTGGAATGGGCCCCCTTCTCTATGATTGGGGAAAGCTTCCAGATGATTCTAGTGTGTGCTGAAGTCTGAGATGCACTGCTAGAAGAAGATATTGATTGAACTTGTCCCTAAGCACCGGGTTTTGTCAGGGCTGTGAATTGATCAAAGGATGTATTCTGACTCTATCTTAATTAAGGAGTTAAGGTAAGAATTAAGAGTGTAATGGATGAGAGAGCTGCAAGTTGTAAATCACAAGCAGGAGAGTACAAATACGCTACGCCAGTTATAACAGAGAGAGCACTTAGAGGACTGAAGAAATACACCACGGCAGCCCAACCCAGACGTCTGTACCTAGAAGCTGCACTTACGCCGGTTCCGTTAGGCCCACCAGATGGATTTATAGATCTATGATACAAGTGTCTATGCTCGTTCTACATAAATCTGGTTGACTGGTCATTAGTACTGTGGATCCCTGTAGCCACAAGTTCTGCAACCAACTGTCAATCAAAAATTTTAATTATTTTTTCTCTTTTTAAAGAATTATTTTATTTTATTTAACTTTATTTATTTATTTATTTATTTATTTATTTATTTATTTATTTTTAATTTGATCAGAGAGGCACAGAGAGAGAATGAGACAGAAAGGGAGAGAGAGAGAGAGTGAGAAAGCGAGCCACCAGATCCGGGACTCAAACCATGGTCAGCCATGTGGAAATCCAGTATCCTTAACCACCATACCACCTGCCAGTTCCTAAAAATTCTAAGTTTTAAAAAATACAACAATAAGGGACCAGCAGTTGGTGTAATGGCTATGTCGCTGTACTCCCATGTAGCTGACCACAGTTCAAGACCTGGACTTGGTGGCTTAAACTCACTCACACCAGGCATGTGTACATGCATGACCAAGATCCCAAGAGGAGAATGGAGAAGAAGGGATTGTGGCATGGCCATGCCCCCTAGGGGTGATTTCTTCCTTTCTGTCTCTCTGTCTCTCTGAATTTCTGGTGAGCACACATGCTCTATAGCACAAACCTTTCCTAAAACAAATTTAAAAAATAATAAAAATTGAAGAATAATACAGTACAAGAACTCTTTACATAGAATCATTATGTCAGGTACTCTAAGTAGTCTAGATAATTTATATGAGAGGATGTGCATAAGTTATATGCAACACTACATCATTTTCTATAAGAGACATGAGCATCCACTGATTTGATATTTTAGGAATGTCTTGGAACCAATCCCTTGGGATTACCAAGGGATTATTAAATTGGCATCACTTGGCAGTTCTAAGAACTAAAGCATCTTGGGACTATACCTCAGACGTAATTGAATGAGGATCTGCTTTTCAACAGGACCACCTGGTTATCAATGACACAAAGTTTTGGAAAGTCCTAGTCTCATCTCTTCACACAGCACATGGCAGACGAGGCCTTGAATGGGACTTCTTAGTTTTGAAAGGATGAAAGAGTGAGGAAACATGCATAAGTCATTAGCTCTCGGGCATTAGGCAGAAACACACCTTCTAAAACACTTGTCTAGCACCAGCAGGTGGCGTGAAGGTTAAGGTGTCTGTATCTCACATGACTGACTATGCAGTTGGAGTTTCAGTAGTTATTTAAAAACAAACAAACAAACACTTATCTAGTATCCTCTTTGTGCCAGCACTGATTTCAACATGGTATTTTGTTGATCCATTTAAACCTCACAATGCCCCAGCAAAGAAGGTACTATTATTATCCATGGTTGATGCAGCAGGATCAAGTCACTTGTCATTCAGTTAATATGGGACAGAATTAGGGTTCCAATTTCACCATTTGGCTCTGGATCTTGTGCTGCTAAAGTTGTCTCCCAATTCTCTGGTGAGCAAGAGGAGACAACACACTTGATTGCTTGTAGGAGGTGTTGGTTTGTAGATCCACATACTGAAATGTGAGGCCAATAAAGCTCATTTTGCAGAGGGCCAGAGTATCAATCCAGTCAGAACCTTTGTTCCATACTCTTTGTGATATCTTTTGAAGGGCTTTTATTAAAGAAACAATTCTGGTCCTGTGGGATCTCTGAGCTGCTTAATGGGTTAATTGGGAATGAAGAACTAGGGATGAATTAGCTATGTCTGGGATCTCCTGGGAGCTCCTTGTCTGCCAGAAAATCTCATCTCTCTCAGACACTCCTGTAGAAAAGGGCCTACCTTGTCTGACTTGGAGCTGAGTCCTGCGATCAGGAAATCGGTCACTGATTTACGCTGAACTACCTCTTCTAACTTGCTCATTACCGGCTCGCCCAGCACTGCTAGTAACGAAGATATTTTGATCCACATCTCCTCATCTACTGTATTTAATATCTCAACTGGTTTTGGGATTAAGCAGTGAGGAGAACTTTTATTTTCTCTCTTCAAAACCATTAAGATACATGGGACCAGCAGTTGGTGTAACGGCTGTGTCACGGGACTCCCATGTAGTCAACTATAGTTCATATTGGACCTGGTGGCTTAAACTCACATCGGGCACATGTGTGCATGCCCAAGATCCCAAGAGGAGAATGGAGAAGGGACTGTGGTGTGGCCAACCCCCCCTTGGGGGGTGATTTCTCATTTTCTGCCTTTCTGTCTCTTTCTCTTGCACGTGCATGCACCCTATACCAAGTCTCTCTAAAAAAAATAAAAACCATTAAGCACATAAAGGGGAGCAGGACTACCTGCTCAAAATTTGTATGGTCACATCATTTAGCCATCCTAATAAGCATTGGTGAAATCCAGTTAAACTGTTGCCGTGTAAGGAAGCACTCAGATTTCTGTGTTACCCTCCATCCTTTCCCCTTCGTTGTCTATCTGCCAGGTCCTGCAGATAAACTCAGGAGATACACTCACTTTGAGAGAAGCTCACTTCTCCAGACCTTCCCACGGACCACTTGTACTTCTCTCCTGTGACCGCTGACCACGACTAATGTCTGCATTGGAATACTCACCCCCAGGTAAGAAACCTGAGGATAGGCACTCATTGTACGTGTCTTGGAAAACACAGTGCTGTGTCCAGACAGAGCAGGCTTGTACTAGATGTTCACTCAGTAGATGAAAGGGTGAGCAACTTGAACTTGCAGAATGAATACATTCTGAGATTAAAATATGGAGGAGAGCCAACAACCAAATGGAATACAATTGTGTGATTTTAAACTATGTACAGAAATCACAGTGACTTACAGCCCAGAATTGTGGAACTGGGTCAGACTGATCAATGGAGGCCTTTGGCCTGATGAGTATACTCACTGGGGAGGGAATATAGGGTCACAGTAACCACAAGTCTGTCTGGTCTTGCACAGCAACTTGGCGTGGGTCCTTAGGGAGCTTCTGCAAGGGCCAGTAGCCATGCCTGCACTTGGCCGACAAGTGGCTCTGTGGGAAAGTGCACCACCCACCAATACACTTGGAAAAAGGTTAGCTCCCATGAGCAGGGGGAGTATTTTCTAAGGCTCCCCCCTCTTCCTGATCTGGTTTGCCTTAAACTTGCACAATCAATGAAGAAAGGGTTGGTTAAGCAAATCCCCGTCTGAATTATCACAAATTTCAAATTGGCAGGGTCTGAATTAATGAGATTTTTACCCCAATGCTTTTCATTTCAACTCTTCCAGATAAAAATGTGCTGTGAAAAATTTGGAGGCAGTCCAGAAGACAGCAACTAAAATGATTAAAGGTTTGACTAATATTCCCTCTGAGGAAAGGCTAAAGGAACAGAGTTTATTTAGCCTAGAGGAAAGAAAGCTGAATAAGGAATTAATAATAGTTCTCAAGTATATGAAGGAGTGAGTGAGTGACAAGAAGCAGATTCCTTTACTTCTAATGAGTCCAGAACAAGAGGAACGCAACTTGTATAGAGGCAAGAACTATCCTTGCTCCTGAGAAGGGCTTCTTGTCTAAACATGACTCACAATGGTAACTGTTCCAATAGAAGTTTTAGAAAATGCCTCAACATTGACCTCTTTGATGAATTCATGTGAAGTCTGGATACAGGTGGGTTAGTCTAAGTGACTTCTTACTGTCCCTTCTATCCTGGTAATTCCATTCCACTAAAGGTCACCTGGTTGAGTTGATTACAGAGTTAAAATTGCAACCCTGGATTGGTGAATTTGTAGTGGAAGAGAGAACTTCCCATTCTGAGTGGCCAGCTTGAATTTCATGCACGGGCTGGGACCCAAAGTTATACCACCCTGCCAGCACAGCCAGGGACAGACTGCACCCTCTAAAGCAATAAGCCTTGTTGGCATTGTCCTGAGCATGTTTTCTCTTGCCTTTGAAACAAATATTTCAGAGCTGCAGGAAGGACCGAACTGTCACATCTTTTAGATTGACCTCAGGCACTAAGGCAGCGAAGCCTTTACAATCAAGTGCAGTGGAGCCAGAGGAAACCAGACTGTGGGCTGTCACCTCTCCACTCGAGTCCCCAGAGCGAACATGATAGAATCAGAGTAGGGATTCCTAGTACATGCGTGCCCAGAGATAAACCCTAGGGACTTGTCATCTGACAGCAGGACAGTAACAAGCCAGAGACCCTGAGGAGCTACTCTGGTAAACAGAACAGTGGAGAATCTTCCTAAGAAATAGGAGGACTCCCCCAGACCAGAAATGAAGGTGGGATTCTTGACTTCTTCCTCTCTCTCCAAAATGCCCTCACAAATCTATATCCAATTATTCACCCATGCCTGGGTTTCTTAATTCCATAACTTAATGCCATAACTTTTACAGTCTTTCTTGAATTCTCACTGTGACTAATTTGTGTGTGTGTGTGTGTGTGTGTGTGTGTGTGTGTCAATTGAACTCTCTTGAATGAACCTCCTCACCGGTTTGTCTATCTTACCCAGCCCTCAAATCACTCTCTAGCAGAGACAGTCTTTGCAGGGCTGTCAGGTGCCATGTTGGTTAAAGGCACTGGATTCCCACCTGACCAACTGCGGTTTGAGTACCGGACCTGTCCGCATGCTTTCTCACTTTCCCTTTCTCTCTCTGTCTCTCTCTGGTCAAATTTAAAAATAATAATAACAAATGGAGTTAAATAATAAATAAATCATTCTTTTTGTAAAAAAAAGTTCCTCTCTTCCCCATTTTAAAAAACTATTTGTGATGGGGACTGGCAGCTGGCATAATGACTATGTCATGGACTCCCATGTAGTGGACCGCGGTTTGAGTCCTGGACCTGGTGGCTTAAACTCATGCAGGGCGCGTGTGCATGTGTGCGGCATGAGAGCTCTTTCGTCTTCCTGATGTCTACTTCCTTAGCCATCTTCCAAGTCCCCTCTCCAAAAGCCCCCCCTTGATTTGGGGGTGACTAATTTCTCATTTCTTCAGGGAGTCATGGTTTCCAGGCTTCTGAATCCTATCCCTTCATCTGGCCCACATTCCCCAACCCATTCCCTGCTCCTTTCTTCATTTAGAAAATTTCAATTTAGAAAAGTTTTTAGATTTGAATGAAATAACCATTTCCAACAGGAGAACTCACTAGACCCCTCGGCACTGCGGATGGTGTCAACCCGATGCATTTCTGCATTGTCCTAAGATAGAGCTATGCTAGCGGCAGTTTTCTGGTCTGTCTGCTCAGAATCCATGCCTTCCTTTTCTGATTTTCATTCCCCCATGACACATATTCTTGGATGGCTTGCCTTCCAAGTGTCCTCCTTTCTCCAAGTCAAGTAGTGGGTTGAGATAAAGCAAGCCCAACTGAGCTGACGGTCTTGAAAATTGACATCTTGAATGGAGAGACACCAACATGGAAAATGGTCAGTGCTGATTAACACTAGTCCTGGCGGCCTGACAACAGCGATTGGCCCTGCCTTTGCTCCTACAGCCCCTCTGGCTCCTGTCCACATACAAGTCTTAGTTACTCCAATTTCCCTTCAGTGTGGTGAGCAACTCACAGCCTTCAAATACGCTTCTTTTTGAATTCAGTTAGCTAGATGGGATTTCCATTGATTACAACCAAAAAATCCTAACAGCTACAACTCTTGTAGAACGTATCTATGTATTCGTCTAGCTCACATAACAGGATATCTTCCTTTTCAGAGCGTCCGACACACTCTTACAATTATCGAATACACTGCCTGCCATAGACTAGATGTTTGAAAGTAAGATTTATTTGCCTTATGGAATGAATCTAGACCAGAAGTAATCATTAATATCAACCTAAAGGTGGGATACTAATGTCATATAAAAATAACTTTGCCTTTGGCCCTACTCTGATTTTCAGTGTTTATCAATGATCAGACTGAAGGTCCAGATGCTACATAGCATATTTGCAATTGATAGTAACTGGGAGGGACATGAAATATATTAAATGACTAAGTCAGGTCCCAAACAGATAGGTGCAGGCAAGGGGGAAAAGATGAGCTTTGTTTTAACAGCTTTGTTGATATATAATTCATATACCATAAAGTTCACCCTTTCAAAGTGTATAGTTCACAAGTCTTTAGCTTAATCACAGAGTCATAAAACTGTCACCATGACCTAATTTTACAATATTTTCATCACTCTGGAAAAAAAGAGGAAAAACAAAAAAAACCTACGTTCATTAGCAATCGCTCTCCATGCCACAACCCCACCCTTAGGTCTAGAACCCATACATCTGCCCCATACACTGGAAATCAGGTCACACGTAGCATTTGTGACTGGCTTCTTGCGCTTAGGGTCGCATTCCCAAGGTTTGTCTGTGCTGTTCCCCGTCTCTGTATTTCATTCTTTATTGCTGAATAATATTCCAGCCTGTGGATATGCTACATTCTGTGTATTCGTTTATCAGCTGAGTATTTGGGCTGTTTCCACTTCTTGACAGTTATAAATAATGCTGATATAAATATGTGTGCACAAATGTCCTATGGATATACGTTTTCCTTTTTCTTTATTTTTGGTGTATGAAAGGAAGAGTTGGGTCATAGGATAACTCTCTGGGCTTAACTTGTAAAAAAACTGGCAGACTGTGTCCCTCATGGGTTGCACCATTTTACGTTCCCACCAACATTGTATGCAGTTCCAATTTCTGCACACCCTTCCCAAAGAACTTGGTACTGCCTTTTAGACCTAGCTGTCCTCGATATATGAAGTAGCATGCCATTGTACACTTGATTTGCATCTCCCTGTCGCTAACGATGTTGATTGTCTTTTCATGTGTTTAATAACCAGTTGTATATATTTTTGGAGAAGTACCTATTCAAGTCTTTCTCCAGTTTTCAAATTGCTCTTTTAATTTCTGAATTGTAAACGTACTTTACATATTTTCTCTCATTTTGTATCTGCTTTTCACTTTTTCGACAGCATCTTTTGTGGTATAAATATTTTCCATTTTTTTCTAGAGGTGTGACTGGGAGCGGAAATGGTAGGGCTCTGATCTGTGATACTGGTGCTTCATGGCTGGCAGGGTTCACCTTCCAAAAGCCTAAAAAGCACCTGCTTGGGGCCAGAAGAGGTGGTGTGGAGGTTAAGGGTGCTGGACTTCCATATGGCTGACTGTGGTTCGAGTCCCATACCTGGCAGCTAGCTTTCTTCTCACTTTCTCTCTCTCTCTCTCTCTTTCTCTCTCTCCCTCTCCCTCTCTCTGGTCAAATTTCAATACATACATATATACATACAGTTAAATAAAACCATTCTAAAAAGAAAAAAAGGCACCTGCTGCCTACATGTACGCCAGTGACTGGCAAGAGGATGAGACTAAGGGGTGCCTACATTTCTACCTATCTTTCATGAAAGAAATTATGCACACACATCTATATCTATATATATCTATAGATATATCTATAGATATATATAGATATATCTATAGATATAAAATCTTAAGTTGATTTTTGATATTGCAGTAATCTTTCCCAATCTATGATCTGTGATAAATTTCTTTAGTGATTTCCTGCATTAGTCAAATATTATTAAACTTTTTCTTCAAAGTTAATTTATTTCTTCTAAGAGTGAGAAAGACAGAGAGAACCCCCAACAGGGCCTTGATGCCATGATTCACCCTCTAGCCCCAGGCAACCTCTGATCAGGGGCACACAGTGCCCAGTGTCCTCAGGGAGGTCTCTGGACGTGAACCTGAAACCCTCCTATGTAGGCGGGCCTTGCAGAGTGCTATGTTCTCCTGCGGCACCACCACCCAGCCCCAGATAGTCTCAATGTTTGTGTGATTATAATTGCCAATTTCTCTCCTCATGTTTTTGCTTTTGCTATCTTGTTCAAGAAGTCCTTCATCACTCCTAAGAGACCAAGATTTTCTCTAATTCTTTTCTAAGAGCTTTATAGATTTATCTTTCACATTTAAGTCTTTAATCTGCCTGGGTGAGGGGGACTCTCTTTATAAAGTATTATAAAGTGTAAGATAGAGATCATGCTTTCTTTTTTTTTTCCTATAAATTGAGCCAGTTTTCCTTCCTGAATTATTTAAAGAAAATTACTCTATATAAATGGGGTTTATTTTAAAATCTCTTTTCTATTCTTTAGACTATTTGTCTCTTCTGTATTAGCATCAAGACGTTCATGTCTTTTTCTTTCTTTTTTTTAAAGGTTTTTGCCATAGGGAGCATACACTCACCAGAGAGAAAGAGACAGACAGTGAGAGGGAACGTGAGCAATCACCCCCAGGGGGATGGTCACACCACAGTCTCTTCTCCTCCATTCTGCTTATGGGATTTGGGGCACATGTGCACACATACTCAGCTTGAGTTTCAAGCCACCGGGCGGGTCTAGGACTCAAACTGCAGTCTGCCATGTGGGAGTCCAGCATCTTCGCCATACCACCTGCTGGCCCACATCTTTTTCTTTTATATTTACTTTATAACAGCTACGATATACCTTGCCAGAGGGATTTCTCTGCCATTATTTTTTTTTGCAAGCATCATCCGTAGCTCTTTCATTTTTCTTTTATAAATTTTTAAATTAACATTCTAATATTGTCAAAATAGTAAGTTACTGTAGAAATCGTAAGAAAACTATTTGTTTTAGATCTTATTTTAGTTCAATTAATAAAGTTTAAGGGTTTTCTTTGTCAAAGAATTTTGTAATCTTGTTTAGGCTATTTCTTGGATACTGTGTATATATATGTATAGTGTGTTTGTGTGTGTGTGTGTGTGTGTGTGTGTGTGTGTTTGTAATGTGAATGTTGCATAGTTTATGCTATTTTCTAGGCAATTATTACTGGTAGAAAGGACACTACTGATCTGTATAAAATGATCTTACATCAGATAACCTAACCGACCACTCAGGTAAGTCTAGTATTTGATCTTTAGAAGCATATTTGATTTCCTATATAGATGATTATCTTACTTAAATTCTATTTGTATTTGTTCTCTTATAGTCTTCATAGTTCTCATTTCTTATTTTTTCTTGCAACATTAGTCAGGAAATACAGTATTATGTCAAATAAGAGTGATTATAAACAACATTAGAATATGGCTGAGGTTTGTCTACTACATGTTAACTTTTAATTATGTGACTTTTATTAAGTGAGAAATTTCATTCTACCACTGATTTCCCGAGTCTTGGACAAAATACACATTGAAATTTAGGAAGTGAATTTTTTAACTCATTTAAAGAGCTGTATGCATAAAAATAATTATTTAATAGACAGATAAGAAGCTATGGCATAAATAGAAATGAATATGGGGCCAGCAGTTAGCGTAATGGCTATGTTGCTGAACTCCCATGTAGCCAACCGTGGTTCAAGTCCTGGACCTGGTGGCTTAAACTCACGCCAGGCGCATGTGCGTGCGTGCCCAAGATCCCGAGAGGAGAATGGAGAAGGGATTGCAGCGTGACCATCCCCCCTGGGGAGTGATTTCTCACTTTTTGTCTCTTTGTCTCTGTCTTTCTAGAGAGTGTATGTGCCCTATAGCAAAAACTCTCAACAAAAAAAAAAAAGAAAGAAAATACTCTCGTGAATCTAAAAAATTTAAAAAATAAAATTAAAAGTTTAAAAAACTTAAAAGTTAAATGTGCAGAGGGAGAGAATGAATACAACAGTGCTTATACGACATGATGTGGAGCGGGAAGGAGACCAGAGGGTTCAACATAGCAAATAGGTAGGGTAAACAAGTCTCCAGACCTAATTTTAGTTCATGAAGCTGTGCCTTACTTGAGACTTTTGCTAAATGAGTCGAGTTTAGCTGCTCTTGTCACAAAAAGAAAAAAGGTAAGTAATTTCATGAGATGATGGGTATGTTCATTTGCTTCACTGTAGTAATTGCTTTACTATCTATATGTATCTATAACATCATGCTATATACTTTAAGTATGCACAATAAAATTTATTTTTAACATGTAAAAGGAAAGACACATTGCAAAAGTACCAAAATAGTGATATGATTAGCCCTTTATGTGGTGATAGACAAAATAGATCTGTAAATGTCTATTTTGTATTCTACTTATCCAATTTAGATCAGTTCAACAAAACTTGGGTGTCTCTCTTTTGGTAGTTTTCTGAAAAGTCTTTTACAAGGGAAGAGAACTCAGCTATGAAGCTATTTGAACCTGAGGCATCTTTGGAGAAAAGCCTAAAATTATCATTTCAATTTCTCTAATGGTTATTGGTCTATTCAGGTTTTTATTCTTCTTGCTCCAATTCTGGCTTTTCATATTTTTAAAGAAATGTCTCTCTTCTTAGGTTGTAAATGTATTCAGATGAACTAGTATATAGCTGTTATAATAAAATTTTTATTATTTTTAAAGCTCTTATGTACATATATTTATCATATATTTTCCATTCTATATTATATTATTTGTGTATTCTTTTTTTTTTTCTATTTCAGTCTTTCCAGAGATATCTTTGCTATGTGAATCCTTTTAAAGAAGTATATTATTGGAAACAGCAGATGGCATAATGGTAATGTCATCAGACACCTATGTAGTGGAAAGGGGTTCAAGTCCCAGACCCAGCAGCTTAAAACTCACACCAGGTACATGTGTGGGTGTGCCCAAGACCCCAAGAGGAGAATGGAGGAGAAGGGACTGTAGCATGGCCATCGCCCCTGGGGGTGGGTTCTTGCTTTCTGTCTGTCTCCCTGTCTGTCTCTCCAGCAAGTGCATGTATCCTAAAACAAAAATCTCTCTTAAAAAAAAGAAAAAGAAAAAAAAAAAAAGAAGTACATTGTTAATAATATTTCCAATACGTTGTTGGGGTTTAGTTATTCATTCGTGGATTAAATCCTGAAGGAACCCCTGCCACGTGCAGTGACCCTATTCCAGGCACACAGACACAGCAGCGAACAAGGCAAACGGAAATCCCGGCTCTCGCGACTGTTCCAGGCACACGGACACAGCAGTGAACAAGGCAAACGGAAATCCCGGCTCTCGCGAGAACCGTGCTGCAGTTCCCACTGCAGTTACGGCGACTCTTCACTGCTTTCTGCTGGTCTGTTACGTCCAACTTTTTTAATTGGATGCTTAAGGCTTTCCCTCCTGGGAACGCATCTGCACTGTCATTCAAGGCAAAGTCTTTTATGTCATAATTTCCTTTATGATTTCTTTTCTATATAGATGCATTATTTCTAGCCTCTGCTTAATTATGCTTAACTTATAAATAATGGTTAAAATACCACTTTAAACTTATTAATAACCTCATCTTCCCCATACATTCATAGGAGTTGAGGATATTCTCAGTATCCTCCGATAAACATATACTATCTTTGCTTATTTAGACAATAAACTTGGCCAAACTAGGTTATCACTCCTAATTTCATGTATGTTTTTAATGCATATTTGTGTGTGTGTGTATAGTAATTCCTGTAGGAATTATTTTCCATCTTTCCTGAATACTTACTTGAAAAATATTCTCAAAGAAGATTGTGTGGGGTGAACCTTGAAAGGACTGAAGTCAGGGCCCCAGCATGGTGCCATGGTAACAACTAAACCTGCCTGGGGCATGTCCTGGGTCCAGATTCCAGATCCCAGGATCTCCCTAAACACACCATGAACATTCAGGCTGCTGAGGCAGGAGTGAACCACATTGTGAAGACGTGTTGAGGGAGCTTTCTTTCTCTCTCTGTCTCTCTCTCTTATGGAAGAAATAAGTAAACTTTGAGAAAGGACTAGCAATAGTATTATTTGTTAATTTACTTTTAAATACTTCTTAGCTTATTAAAACTTTTAGGTTGGAAGGCCAGTTGGTGTGGTAGTTAAGGCAGCTGGATCCCATGTGGCCCAATACGTAGCCTGGTCCTGGACTTGACAACTTGAGAAATGTACCTGGCATGTGCATGCATGCTCAAAATCCTAAGGGCAGAGTGGAAGAGAAGGGATTATGGCATGGCTATACCTCTGGGGGATGATTTCTCATTTTTTCTTTCTTTAATGTGTTACTGAGTCGGGAGAAAAGGCAGAACTGAATAGGTATATGAACTCAACAGGGTTCCTGGGCTCAGTGTGGACTAGGGCATATCTGGTCTCTGTACAAGTCAGACACTTGGTGAACCTTAGATCATGCTGTCCCTATTTCCTGAATAGTCCTGGGGGGTAGTAGGGACTTCGCAGATGCATGTCTGAACCCAAAGTTCATACTCAGTCAACTCAACTGAGTATGAGGATTCCACCCTGGGACAGGGCTTGCTCCTCAAGCTTTGCTTACTATTACAAATGAAGCGGCTATAAGTTAACTGTGACCCTCCCCACCTGTAACTTCCCTTGTCTAGGCCTTATCTTCCCTCTGCAGTACCAGTTCCCCCGACTCAGGGTATCCAGTGCTCTCAGTTTATCTGCCTCTCCTAGAAGAGGACCAGCAGTGATAAACCAATTCTCACTTAGCTGGGAAGTTGCTTTTTGTTTGTGATGTTTTTTGTTGTCATTTGTTTGTTTGTTTTTTAATTTTTAGTTTGGGACATTTATTATTTTGTCTTTATTTTGTTATTGTTATTGTTTTGCTTTACCTTTTTTATAGATAAAGGATACATTGTTTCTGTAGCATTTGCTGTTGTTCAACTCAAATGAATAGATCTTTACAGGTAGAACTTCCTATCTCTTGTAACTAAGCAAAAAAAAAAAAATCTAAATGAAATGTGCTATAAAACAAATAAAGCAACATTCAGCCAGTTATCAATCTATACGGTCCTGCTGGCACCAGAGTTCTAATATCTGAAACTACACAGGAAGTAAGCCAGGTGGTCTTTAAAAACATGGACCCTTGAGACAGTCAAGGTAGAAATAAGGAAATCTCAAAAGTTTAGGATGTGGATGTTTATCTTGCTAGATACTGTCAGTAGTTTTCTGTAGCTACTTTCTGAGCTAGCTAATGTTTAATTTGAGTAACCTTGTGGAAAGACCTGTTTAAGTGGCACTATCAAACAATAGCAGCAAGAGAAGAGATAAGAGGAACGTATAAAAGGATTATTAAAGAAATGCTGGGGGTGGAATTTATCTCTCCAAACAAATCAGGGTGTGCTGAGCTTAATAGAAAAATCCTATAATGGGTAGACAGATAGGAAACTGTTATTTTCCAGAATTTAGTGGTGTGTAAGTGTTTTTACTCTGATTTTTGGTAGAAGGCGTTTGGGAAGGGGAGAGATGGCTTTAAGATGACAATATTTAGAATGTATTTCTAGGATCCTAGTCATTCCAAATACTTTTTAAAAAACATGACATAATAAAGCATCAAAAGATGAAACTAAAGGAAGGGGACAGAACTTTAAGAAAGACTATCCTGAACTTGAATCCATAATTAGCTAGGCAAGAGGATATCTCTTTTGATCTCTTTTGCCGTTCTAAAACAGTAGAACAGCAACAATAGAATAAACTTTGTACTATAAACTGGTCTGTTACATTGAAGTCATTTAGAGAGCCTGTGTCTAAAAGAGAAAGTAATTAAATAGAGGTTGAGTTTGTCTTTCCACGTTTCTATTATCTGGCTAGCTCAGGCTCAGACCCTGGACTCTGAAAGTAGAAGCAGTACAATTTCCAACATGTGTTCCTTGCATTTCTCTATCACAGAAGAGAATTAATAATGCGCATGTATTGATTTTTTATTTATATAGTTGTTGAAGCAAAGGAGTTGAAGTGAAGACTTCAAGGCTCTATTTGACCAATCAGTGTGCATTTGTTAAGAACTTAATAAGTAGCTGGGGAGATTTAGAGAAGGACAATCAGAGCTGGGTAACTTCCCTTCAGGGACTCACAGAGGAAGTGTACTGACGAGACACACATAGAACAACTGTCATAGTAGAGGAGCACGCTCTAGCTTTCAACTAGCTGTAGAGGATCTTCTGTGACAATGCAAAATTACTGAACTTTTCTGTAAAAACGAAAAGCTAGGACAATAGGTTTAAAAAAAAAAAGACCAATGTGCAACATAACTACCTGGCAAGTGCTAAGAATGCAAATAGGCTCCACTCTACAAACAAATCAGGAACTCTTGATTGAGTGTTAGAGACTAACTGCTTGTCTTTCCCATTCCCCAGATGCATGTATTGGAGCCCTAACTACCAATGTAATGATGTTTGGAGATGGAGCATTTGGGAGGTAACTAAGGTTAAATGAGGTCATGAGGGTGGCCTTGATCACGGGATGAAGTGGCCTTATGTGAAGAAACACCAGGGAACATTTTTTTCTCTCTGTGTGCTCACCTAAAGAAGAGCTCACGTATCTCGTTCCATTGTGCACTGCTATAAAGGAATACCATAAACTGGGAAATTTATTAAAAGCACGGATTCATTTCTTGAGGTTCTGGAGGCTAGGAAGTCCTAGTTTTAGGGTCCTCCATCTAACAAAGATACTAGAATTGCATCATTCCATGGTGAAAGGCAGAAGGGCTGGGAGGGTGGAAGCCAAAGAAATGGAAGGAGGGCAACTCACCAGGCTCTCCCTCCCTCGAGAACAAGTGCAAGTCCACATTAGGAACTTTAACCCATTTATGACGGCAGAGCGCCCCCTGCCTAATCACCTCTGAAGGATCTGGCAACAGTGTTCCCTTGTGGGTTAAGTTTCTGCACATGAACATGAAAGGACACATTCAAACCACAGCATCATGTGAGCACACAGAGAAAGATCTGCTATCTGCAGTCTGAGGAGAACCCTCGCCAGAAACTGACCAGTACTAACAACATTCTTACCTCAAACTCCCAGCCCGTACAACTGGGGAAAAAAAATTCTGTTGTGTCAACCACTAATCTATGATATTTTTATGGCAGCCCGGGAGGACTCATGTGAGAAAAACTGGCATTTGTTATAAACTTAGTTCTTCCAGCCTCTAGTCTTTAAACTCCTCTGGCAAGGTAGTAATTGGGTAGCCTTTTCATAGCCTCCTTTTTCTCATTGCCCTTCAGCCATGGAGCTGCAGTCACCATTGCACAGATATTTCACATACCATCACTCCTTTTTATTTATTTTTTGAGAGATTTTTTGCTATAGGGCACATGCATTTGCCATAGAGACAGAGAGAGACAGAGACAGAAAGTGAGAAATCACCCCCCCCCCCCCCCCCCCAGGAGGGATAACCATGCTGCAATCCCTTCTTCTCCATTTTCCCCTCAGGATTTTGGGCACTCAGCATATGCACCTGACATTAGTTTTAAAATGCCCAGTCCAGGACTCAAACTGCAATCAACTATGTGAGACTCCAGCGACTTAACCATTCCACCATCTGTTGGTTCCTTTTTTTTTGAGCACATTCAACCACAGTTGTATGAGATATGACGCCTCAGAGATCCAATCCTCTCATCTGTAAAATAAGACTGATTCTAGCTTACTTTAATGGACTGTTAAAGGATTGCATCAGATTATACCTACAAAGCTTTGTTTGAGCATAGTGCTTCATACAATTAGTCATGAATAACTTAAACATTTATTGCTATCAAAATGGCTGTATTTGGGGGAAAAAAATACCAGGTAATATGGTAAATAAACTGATAAAATAGATGCATTGGCCTAAAACAAAATAATAATAATAATAATAATAATAATCCATTTCCTATTACCATAACCACTTCATAAATAAATGTATAATTGAAAGAAGGATCTGGCTTGGCAACGAAATTTGTAGTCAACCAACTTTCATGCTTAAAAAACTTTACAATAAAATATTCCTTCTTACAAATGATCAAACTGAGGCGCCAAAGAGGTTGTCCAAGGAAGCTCAGTCTGCTAAAAGAGAATAGTATAGACAAGGTGACTTAAAAAAACAAAAATTTAGGGGCCAGCAGCAGGCTGGATTCCCAAGTGGTTGACCACGGTTCGAGTCGTAGACTCAGTGGCTTGAAATTCACATACGTGCCCAAGATCCCAGGAGGAGAATGAAAGAAAAGGGATTATAGCGTGGCCATCCTTCCTGGAGGGTCATTTCTCACTTTCCCTGTCACTGTCTCTGTCTCTTTCTCTCTCTCTCTGGTGAGTGTACACACCTTAACGCAAAAACCACTCAAGAAAAAAACATATTTCTCATGGTTCTGGAGATGGGATAGTACAAGCTCAGGTGCTGGTGAGGGTTCTTTTCATGGCTTTCTCACACGAGGGAGAGAAAAAGAGCAAGCAGGCTCTGCCAGGTCTCCTTATAAGAGCACTAACCACATCATGAGGTCTCCATCCCCAGAATGCTATTTCCCCCCAAAAGCCCCACTTCAAATACTCTCACGTCAGAGATTACGGTTTCAACCATGAATTCACACGAGCATCCCATCCAAACCTTCTCCTAACTTGTTCAGAGTCAATCACAAGGCAGAACCAGCACTAAAACACACCCCATCAGACCTTAATTCACAATTGCCGAAGAAGTGGTTCCGTTTCTTTTCAGAATTCATACATTTATGAATTTACACAGCTGATTGAGGACAGGTAATTCCATGTAACATGTCACCTAAACCACTGAACGCTGGTTTGACAAACAACATTTCTATCCATCAACAAATGTTATGTTGGTGCCTGAAGAACATATTCCAGAGACGTGAACGTGGAAGAGAAGAGCTCGAAGGGAAAACAAACGTAGGCGTGTTGCTAAAGGACACTTGCTTTGGAATGGAACTCCAGAGTGTTTAATTATCAACATGTGCCTCTCCATCGCTGGCCTATTAAATCATCTGGCCTGCTAATAATAGCTTGTTTAGCCATCAGGAGAAGATGGATGAGTTTTAGCTCCCATTTTCAAATCCAAGGGATCTGCCCTGTTTCTGAATTATCTACAGATGAAGATTAGTCACTGAGGCATCTGTAGGTTGTACAGAGGACGCTGGAGTCTCGGCCAGCACATCTATCCTCAGCAATGTGCTCCTCCCTCTCCTCCAGGCCTTCCACTGGAGAACAGAGACAGAAAAAGCCAAACGTAAAATGTGGAGAAGGAAACCTTCCCCAACTAAATGCTCTTTTCAGCATTGTAAACGGTATTTAATTGCTTCCTGTATTTAAGCCATCTGTGAATAGTTCGTGTATTTAGCTTTGCAAAGGCAGTTTTACATGTCGTATTACTGCTTTCACGGAGTCAGCTGGTTTTGTGCATGTTTGCTTTAACCCATATCCAGTGTTCCTATTACCTGTTGAAATAGCTATTCAGAAACTTAGTGGACTAAATCAATGATTTATGTGGAACATGATTTTTGGAATAGAGGATTACAGCATGGTCTAGCTGGGTGTCTTGTATCTGATCTTGGAGATGTTGTCTGGAGCCACATGGCTGATGCTAGTACATGCACTGCCAATACGGCTTACTTACGTGGCTGGCGAATTGGTGCTGGTTGTCTGCTGAGAGCCTGAACTAGCCTGGAGGTAAGGTAACCCAGTTGTGATCCATGAGGGTCTACCAGTCAGCTACCTGGACTTCCCTGGGAAAGCTGCAAGACTCCTTTCAATCTAGTCTCAGAAGTCACCAGAAGGCCACTTGCACTGCATGCATTTGTTAAGCAGGTCATTTAAAGGAAGCTTAGATTCAGAGGTGAAAAATAGATTTCTCTATTAATGCCAGAGTAGCTAGATATAGATATATAGAGAGGATATAGATATAGGTATACTGTCATCTTTAGCACATCAAAGAAAACTGCGATTATTAGATTACAACTATGGCTCCATTCTATAAATTATCTTGTGTTTCTCAGAAGTTTCAAAAATACGTATTGAATGTATTCATCAGATCTCCCTTATTCATGAAATTTTATAAATATTTTGTAATGCCTTAAACAATGGTTTTGATCAATGAGCCAGACAATCAAATTTTATTTTGATTTTTCTGATGATCTTCTTCTGTGTCCTATTCCATATTGATTACAATACTCTAAATACCATTCTGGATCTTGAATAACAAATCTAGCCAGTAACAGATAATGGAAGTTTCAGCACAGCATTCTCTGTGAGCGAGAACAAGGCAAGACAATGGATAAAACAACTGCAACGCGCTTCTAAGTTGAAGAACTGTCTTCACAATAGCAGCACTTTTGAGATATTTAGGTGGCTTTCATGCCACCCTTTCTTTTTTTATGCCCCAAGGAGTAGGGTTACACAAAAAAGCAGTTTTGCAGATCTTATCGGTAGACCTCAAAGTAGAAATGAACCAGTAGTGAAAATCTCTTACATGAGCTCTTTCATTTACACGCATTTGCATATGAATACCCAACTAATTGTTTTGAAGTAACAATTAAGAGAACAATAGAAAGAAAAGGGACTTGAGGCTGCAACAGACACCTGGGAGACTGTATTTAAAAAGCTTTTTACATATTTGATTTTATTTTTTAAATAAAGACAAAGGCCGCAGGTCCTGCACACAAAGTACTACCAAAGAAATACTAGGGGAGAAGGTTTCTGACCTACCAATTCTATTTTCTCTTTCTTTCTTTCTTTCTTTCTTTATTAATTCATTAAAGAAACCACATGCATGACATAGGAAGAGAGCTCATACCAAGATCCTCTTCCCAGAGCCAGTTAGAAGTTTCGTGTCAACAGGCCATTGATCCAAAGCTGGGCCAAGTGGCTTCCAGCGTTGTAATCTTATATACTATGGACTGTGCGGACAGGCTGGGCCACTGACACTGTTTTCTAACCCTTCCCACCTCTGTCTTGAATAGCAAGGCTCACATAACACACAATAATGTGTTAGAATTCAGGGTTCCACACATAGGGGGAAGCAAGTTTTGAAAATACAGTTGGGACATGGCTGGGCCTAAGCTCTCAAACAATGTCAATGGTGTCTTCTCTTAATCTGACTTCTCTAAAACACACACACACGCACACAAACGCACAACACAACACATGCATATATAACACATACACAAACCACATTATTTGCTTAAGCTAGTATAGTTTGGATCTCTGTCATTTCGAATTAGGTCAACCCAAACAAGATTAGCAAAGTATTTCTTCCAGAGGTTCATATTGGGTTGTTGGAAAAGTCTTGACATGTTTTGCATAGAAAAACAGAAAAATTCATCATGATTTTTCTGACACTCCAATAGTTATGTCCCAGAAAGGCATTGTCAAATCTGGAATAGCACATCAAATATACTTTATGACATTAAGATGATTTGTGCAAGGGCCAGCAGGTGGCATAGTAGTTAAGGCACTGGACTCCCATATGGTCAATTGCAGTTGGAGTCCTGGACCTGGCACTTTGAAAATCATGCAAGGTCTTTGTGCATGCATGCCCAAAAAACAGGAGGAGAATGAAGGAGAAGAGATCATGGTGTGGCCGTCCCCCCTGGAGGATTATTTCTCACCTTCCCTTTTCTTGTCTCTGTCTCTCAGGTGAGTGCACATGCCCTATGGCAAAAAACCTTAAAAACATACTAATAATTTTTAAAAAAGATTACATGTGCAAACTAATTAAAAGTAGCTTTTCCAAATTACTTATATTTATTATGGGATTATTAATTCATTAAAGAAACCACATGCATGACATAGGAAGAGAGCTCATACCAAGATCCTCTTCCCAGAGCCAGTTAGAAGTTTCGTGTCAACAGGCCATTGATCCAAAGCTGGGCCAAGTGGCTTCCAGCGTTGTAATCTTATATACTATGGACTGTGCGGACAGGCTGGGCCACTGACACTGTTTTCTAACCCTTCCCACCTCTGTCTTGAATAGCAAGGCTCACATAACACACAATAATGTGTTAGAATTCAGGGTTCCACACATAGGGGGAAGCAAGTTTTGAAAATACAGTTGGGACATGGCTGGGCCTAAGCTCTCAAACAATGTCAATGGTGTCTTCTCTTAATCTGACTTCTCTAAAACACACACACGCACACAAACGCACAACACAACACATGCATATATAACACATACACAAACCACATTATTTGCTTAAGCTAGTATAGTTTGGATCTCTGTCATTTCGAATTAGGTCAACCCAAACAAGATTAGCAAAGTATTTCTTCCAGAGGTTCATATTGGGTTGTTGGAAAAGTCTTGACATGTTTTGCATAGAAAAACAGAAAAATTCATCATGATTTTTCTGACACTCCAATAGTTATGTCCCAGAAAGGCATTGTCAAATCTGGAATAGCACATCAAATATACTTTATGACATTAAGATGATTTGTGCAAGGGCCAGCAGGTGGCATAGTAGTTAAGGCACTGGACTCCCATATGGTCAATTGCAGTTGGAGTCCTGGACCTGGCACTTTGAAAATCATGCAAGGTCTTTGTGCATGCATGCCCAAAAAACAGGAGGAGAATGAAGGAGAAGAGATCATGGTGTGGCCGTCCCCCCTGGAGGATTATTTCTCACCTTCCCTTTTCTTAATGTCAATGGTGTCTTCTCTTAATCTGACTTCTCTAAAACACACACACACGCACACAAACGCACAACACAACACATGCATATATAACACATACACAAACCACATTATTTGCTTAAGCTAGTATAGTTTGGATCTCTGTCATTTCGAATTAGGTCAACCCAAACAAGATTAGCAAAGTATTTCTTCCAGAGGTTCATATTGGGTTGTTGGAAAAGTCTTGACATGTTTTGCATAGAAAAACAGAAAAATTCATCATGATTTTTCTGACACTCCAATAGTTATGTCCCAGAAAGGCATTGTCAAATCTGGAATAGCACATCAAATATACTTTATGACATTAAGATGATTTGTGCAAGGGCCAGCAGGTGGCATAGTAGTTAAGGCACTGGACTCCCATATGGTCAATTGCAGTTGGAGTCCTGGACCTGGCACTTTGAAAATCATGCAAGGTCTTTGTGCATGCATGCCCAAAAAACAGGAGGAGAATGAAGGAGAAGAGATCATGGTGTGGCCGTCCCCCCTGGAGGATTATTTCTCACCTTCCCTTTTCTTGTCTCTGTCTCTCAGGTGAGTGCACATGCCCTATGGCAAAAAACCTTAAAAACATACTAATAATTTTTAAAAAAGATTACATGTGCAAACTAATTAAAAGTAGCTTTTCCAAATTACTTATATTTATTATGGGATTATTCAACATCACCATTTAAACTACTCAATACAGAATCATTAGGTTTATGTAGAATAAACTTACATATTAATCTACATACATATACCTACACACTCATTTATTCTCCTAAAGTTAAAAGGTCAACACCTCAAACCACTAAATGAGTGAACTTCTATTAGTATCCTCTTAGGTATGTGTGTTTGGTAGATTTACTGGAGTAACACCCCACTCTGGAGTCTGTTTATAACATAAAGGCTTATCTCTGGATCATGTTGCATGTAGACCTCAGGCCAGCCAGCATTCTGCTCCAGAGTGGCTCCGCCCTCTCATCTCAATTAGACTTCCAGGCTATATGAGCAGTCACTGTCAGCAACATGCCATTCTCCGGATAGCAGCAGCAAGAACCCCCCTGCTCTGTACCATCGTATGCAAAGCTTCTGCCCTAACATGCTATATATCACATTGGCTCAGATTGCCCTGGGTGAGTCTATCGACCAAACAGAAAACACAAGCAGTACTACAAAGTCACATGGCAAGCTTCTAGAAAATGCTTATAAAACGGGGGAGCGAGCGACTTTGCACAATCATATAATCTGACATAGTAGAGAGAGTCTCTATCTAGCTACTGTTGAGGCCACCACAATGGCTTAAATCTGGCACCTGAGTTTGCACTTCCATGTCTCTAATGTAAGACGTCACCTCAGCTTAGCACAGAGAAGGGTGCATGCCACTGAGCTATGAAAACTCAGATTGGTTAAACCCTTGGGGGGAGGAATTCCCTTTCTATGATGGGCTTCTCTAAGGTTGATAGCTTTCACAGACCTGCTGAGTTGACCACATGAGTAAATGAAAATAACCCCAATGTGTTAGTCTTAGATTTTTTTGACAGACATTTCGACACTGTCACCCATTCCTTTGATTATAGATCTCACAAATACACAAAATAAACACCCTTCAAATGTTGATGGAGTTAAGGTGTGGTTCCTGTCTGTGAAACCTAGACTTGGCATTCATCCACTCATATACTCCAAGACATTCGAACAGATACTATGTTCTCTATCTTGGTACGTATCCATGAATGTTTTAGGAATTCCCAGGTGGACACTATTCTAAAAACAGTAATAGTGGCTGTGTCATCAACCACACCAAAGTTTAGTGACTTAATTACAACAATAGCCATTTATCACCTCATATGATCTCTATGGGTCAGAAATTGAGGAGCAGCTCAGCTCTGTGATTCTGGAATGTTCAGAGTCTTCATGGAGTTGCAGTCTGAGGGTGGCTTCATGTAGCATCATGAAGGCTTCCTCACTCATGTGTATGAAGTTCGAACTTGGAAGCCTTGAACATCTGGGAACTTTAGGAACTTCCTGGCCTTCTTTATGTAGCATTTTGTGAGCTACTTGGAAGCTTCAGAGCTCTACAGGGCAAATCAGAACTTCAATGGCACAAGGGAAGGAGGAAAGAGGAAGAGAGAGGGCCAGCCTGTGGTGTGGTGGTTGAAGCAACTGGATCCCACCCAGGCAACTTGGCAGTTAGAATTTCAGATCAAGAGAAACACACTGGGTGCTTGTGTGGATGTGCTCAAATTCCTGAAAGGAGGGAGATGGAGGAGAAGGGTTTGCAACTTGACCATCCCTCATGGAACTGGGAGAAATGTTTCCTCACTTTCTCTGTTTCCCTTTCAATTTCTTTTTTGCCTCCTTCTGGTGAGTGCATGTTCCCTCTGGAGAAAAAGATATAAGAAAAGAGAGAGAGAGCAAGAGTGCGTTACAGCTGCAAGCTGTTTTGACTTTTATTACCTAGCCTTAGTAGTCAGGCAAGCATCAGTTTGCCATGCTCTCACAGTTGAGGCAGTAACAGAAGAAGTATGCTCAGGGTCAAAACAGAGAGTCCAGGGAACCAGCAGTTAGCGTAATGGCTATGTTGCTGGACTCCCACGTAGTCGACCGCAGTTCGCGTCCCGGACCCGGTGGCTTAAAACTCACACTGGGTGCGTGTGCATGCATGCCCAAGATCCCGAGAGGAGAATGGAGGAGAAGGGATTGCGGCGTGGCCATCCCTCCTGGGGGGTGATTTCTCGCTTTCTGTTTCTCTGTCTCTCTCTGTCTGTCTGGCAAGCGCATGCGCCCTATAGCAAAAACCTCTCAACAACAACAACAAAAAAAAAAACAGTTCATCTCTCAACAGAATATTATCAATATTACATTGAAAAATATCACATGGTATTAGATTAACATTGGTGTGAAAATCTAATTTTCCAAAGATACCATCTCCACCCTGTCCCTTAATCTAGTTCTTATGAGACACTAGATTTAAATCAAAGATGTTACAACTGAAAGAAAAAGACCATCATATAATCTCACACAGTTTTTTTTCCAATTACCAACTCAGGGAGTTTAAGTTATTGCCCAAGGTTAAGATTGATAATTAGATATAAATATACCAAAATTCCACCAAGAGTTCTTATCTCGAGCTCTTTTCACTGAATCCCAGCAGAATGATTCATTTTATTAAGTTTCTGTTCTGTAGTCATGCCCATGGCATAGTTCAAAAGGTAAAGGCTAAATCTCAAATTTCATTACCTGAAATCAACAGTTACATGGTCTTGAATATTAGGTTGGTTTGATCTGTTAGGTGATACATGCTGAAATCATTGGTCAAAAATAGAATAAATCTAATTACTGAAGAACATACACATTGGGCTAGCACTGTAGCCTAGTAGTGAAGGGAGCTGGATCCTGCACGGCAGACGATGGTTTGAATCCCAGCCCTAGTGACTTCAAAAACATGTCAGAAACATCTGTATGCATGCTCAAAATTCTGACAAGATGGAGAAAGGGGAAAAAAAGAGACTGTAGCATCACCGTGTCCCACTGGAAGGTGTTTTCTTCCTGTCCCTCCCCATCTCTTTATCCTCTGTCTCTGGTGAGCACACTTACCCTTGGGTGTGGGAGGAAGGAGGACATATAAAGTGGTACTTCCTAGAATTTTTCTTTTATCCTTAACCCAAATCTGTATAAAATAAACCATATTAACTGCTTAATAAGGCCCTTGAGCTCAATTCCTTAATAATTAAATTCAATATTCTCCATAGTTATAGGGCTTTACAGTCATGTTTCTTACTAAGCAAGTAGTGGTAGTTTGTGTTTTTGAGGAACGGGTGCATTTTGACTAAGCAGTCAAATTTATATGTGCAAAATTATTTCTAGATTATCTTTTCCATATTATTTCCGTATTATCTTTTGGTATATCTTCAGGATCAATAGTCCTATCACTTTTCATATCATACTGGAAATTTATGTATTTTTACCTTTTTCCATACTCAATCTTGCAGCTCTTTGTCAACTTTGTTGATGTTTTCTAAGAATTACCTCTTGGTTTCCTTGACTTTCTCTATTGCTTTTTTTTTTTTCTTTTCAAGTTTATTGAGTTTTGCTCTTAAGTTCGTTATTTCCTTCTTTGTTTGAGTTGATTTTGCTCTTTCTCTGTGCTTCTAATGAGGAAGTTTAAATTGTTGATCTGAAACTATTTTCTTCCTAATTATTAAACTTAGCTCTATAGCTTTTCCTGTTAATATAGCTTTAGCTATTTTCCACGAATTTTGATAAGTTGTATTTAATCTTAATGTACTTAAGTACATTTTTTACTTGAATCATTTACACACATGCTATTTTGTTCCCAAATGTTTGGAGATTTTCCTTTGATCATTCTCTTATTGATATCTAGTTTGATTCCATTGATGGCAGAGAAACAATTTGCATAATTCCAGTTAGTTTGATTTTTAAAAATTTATTTTATGACTCAGGATATGCTCTACCTTGATGTGTCATTTATTCATGTACAAATGTGTATTCTGTTTTTGTTGGGTGCTCTAAAAATATCTAGTAACTACAGTTGACTGATAGAGTTATGATCTATATCCTTGCTGACTTTTGTCTGGTGTTTTTATAAATTGTTGAGAGAGAGAGAGAGATACTGAATTGTCCATATATATATATTAGTTCTATAGTTTTTTTTCTGCCTAACACATTTTGTCACTGTGTTGATTGGTGCATTAAAGTTTAGGATTTAGTCTTTCTCATCCTTTTATCAGTATATAATTTCTCATTCTCTTTCTCATAATTTTATTTTAATTCTACTTTATCAGATATTAATATAGACACTCCTGTCTTCCATTGATTGCTTATATGATATAACTATTTTTTTAAGTTGGATAATGTCTCATAATTAACTTGCCAATCTTTATCTATTAATTGCTGTAATTATACCATTTACATTTAATGTAATGATTGATGTTTTAAATTTACCATTTTAGTTTTGTTATCTGTTTTTTTTCTCAGCTTTTCATTCCCATTTCTTTCTTCCTATGGGATACTTGAAGGATTTTTTTTCAGAATTTCTTTTTAACTTATGTGTAGTGTTTTCAGCATACAAAAATAGTAGAGATAAATAGAATATAAAGCATTATGCATGTATTTCAGTGGTTATTTTAGATATTACATTATAAATGTAAATGTAAATGTATGTGTATGGTTTATGTATTTTATCACAGTAAACTGCTGTCATTGTTTTTAATATAAAAATCATAACTCCATTTAGTTCCTTTTGCTCTCTCCTGTTTATAATTATCTTAAATATTTGTTCTGCATACACTTTAGAATTACATCATAATAATCATTTTTGTTTCATCCATCAGAAATTTAGAAAACTCAAGAATAGAAGGAATTGTTGTTGTATTTTTCCATTTTTCTTTATCCTCTTCTTATCCGCTAATGTTACAAGGTTCTTTATCATTTATTTATGTTTAGAGAATCTCCTTTATTCATTTAAATTATATCTGAGAGTAAACACATTCTCTTAAACTTTCTTTGTTTTAGAATGTCTTGCCTTCCTTCTCACTTCTGAAGGATATTTTTGCTGGGTATAGGTTTCTGGGTTGATAGTTCTTTAAGTGCTTGGAAAATATTTTTCCACTTCATCTGTCTTCCATGGAGAATGAGAAATAAACTATTTTTCTAATTGCTTTTTCTCTAAGGGTAAGGTATCATTTTTCTCTAACTACTTTCAAGATATTTTTGTCCTTAGTTTTCAAAATTTTAATTATAATGTGTCTTTGCATGGATTTGTTTGTGTTCCATTTGACATTCATTTATGTTCTTGAATTTAAAGGTTTATGTCTTTGGACAAATTTGAGAAGCTGTCAGTTATTGCTTCTTTTTTTCCAAGAGATGTTTTGCTATAGGGCAAATACTATTGCCGAAGAGACAGAGATAGAGAGACAGGAACAAGAAATCACCCTGTGGGGGATGGTCATATCATAATTCCTTTTCCTCCATTCTTCTCTTGGGACTTTGGGCACTCATACACACACACTCAGTGTGAGTTTTAAGCTGCCAGGTCCAGGACTCAAACCACAGTTAACTATGTGGGAGATCAATGACATAACCATTACACCATCTACTGATCCCTGGTTATTATTTCTTTTTAAATCCTTTACTCTTTCTCATCTTTTCTAACTCCAATGACATGAAGTTAGATACTTTAGTCTAGTCCCACTGGTCCCTCAGGCTCAACATAGTAACTATAACTTTTAGCTTTAAATTTTCCGTTTTGCTCTCTTTATGTCTTCTAATTCTCTATTGAAATTTTCAGTTTTTTTGGTTCATTACAAGTGTGTTCATAATTGCTTATTAAAGCATTTTTATCATAGCTTTTGTTAAAGAAATTTTCTTGCTTAATTTCACTCATTCCTATTATTTTTTTAATTTGACCAGAAGGAGAGACAGAGAGAGAGAAAGCAAGGATACAAACCTTGGTTGTTGTTGAAATTATTGTCTAAAAGTTTTCTGTCCTGCTAGGCTGTTTTTTCTTAAAAGAATTGTTTTATTTAACTTTATTTGTTTATTTATTTAAATTTGACCAGAAAGGGACAGAGAGAGATAGAGAGGGAAAGACAGAAAGTAAAAAAGGAAGCCACCAGGTCCAGGACTCAAACTGTGGTGGGCCACATTGGAGTCCAGTGCACATCACAACCACAACACCTGGCAGCCCCAGGAGTCCACTGTTTCAACCACCACCATATGCTGGTCCCTTCTCATAGCTCTTTTAAAACCTTCATCAGATCTCAATCACAAAAATTTCTTAAATGATTTAACTTATAATTAATTTACAATGTTTTTTTTTCTTTTTTCTTTTTTTTTTTTTTGCTACAGAATACATGAGAGAGAGAGAAATCAGGACCCAGGGGGGAAGGCCACACCACAATCCCTTCTCCATTCTCTGGGATTTGGGGCATACATACACATGTGCCCAGTTTTTCAAGCCAAGTTGATGGGTCTCAGGACTCAAACCGAGAAATTGGTCATGTAGGATCCAGCCATCTTAACCACATCATTGATAACCCTACAAAATATTTTTTTCTGAAAAAAATCCATAGTTTAGTTCATTTGAGAGTTTCCCCAAATGACAGACTCACAAAGAGAATATTTGCTACTTTGGTCAGACTATCCACGCAAATGGATTTATAATGTGCTTAAAAGATTGGCATCTAAGCAATCTATAGCTACCAAAGAGCCAGAATACCAAATAATGTATATTTTCAATTAATACATACAGGTAGTATTTAAGCACTGCTTTACAGTACATGTTAAGACCAGACAAAAATAGTGTCCACAGGTAGACAGACAGACCTGGGAAGAGGGAAAGCTTGCCAATAGTCTTTTAATCTTTTGTCATCTCACTTCATCCTGTTTACATCCCTAGAAGTTGATTTCTATTTTACAAATGAGGAAAGACAGACTTAGGGATAGAATAATTTTCCCAAATTTTAATAGCTAATAAATGGAGAATCCATTGCTTAAACCCTGTCTAACTTTAGTATCAAGGTTCTTAAATATTAGACATCAGAGATGCTCAGATAAAGGGACTCTTCTATTAACCTTTTAGACTGAAGAACACGCCAATGATTTCCAAAGGTCACAGCAATCTCTAATCTCAGTTTGAATGATATGCTGGGGAGAGAGAGGTATTTGAAAAATAGCTGGGGGTTTGCAGTGAGTTTGACAGGGTTTGAGTTGTGCCACAGTGAATAGAATTCCAGCATGAATATGCTATAGAGGCTGGCAAAGAAGCGTATCATCAGCATTAGTAGAATAGTTAGAGGAAAACCTGGCTTTTGAGCTAGGCTCAAAGTGGGGATTTCTAGATCTGTTTGAAGGGACTTGATGGCAACGTAAGCACTGGGCCCAGAACTCACAAGGAGAGGGCAGAGACCGTCCAGGAGACTGGAACATGGACTCATGGTCGATAACCACACTGATGATAATGACTACCCACTACTGAGTGCTTCCACACGCCGACGGCTGAGCTGAACATTTAAATATGTTTCTATAATTGGAACATGCCACAGAGACTCAGGCTGGAATCAGGATTCTGGCTTCTCTTTATCACCATGGTGTCACCTAAATGGGTAGGATCCTAGCATTCAGCACAAAAGCTTTAGATCTTCATTAGGAAGGATGACTCTACAAGAAATTCATGAATAAGAGAATGGGAATTCTTACCAGCGTTCTGCCTCAGATTAGGACTGGTGCAGAGCACAGGGTGCAGCTAAGGTTGCATCTGAACATATCAGTGATCTATGAGGCCTGGAACTGAGGAACGTAGGCATGCAGTATCCCGCCTGCACCAGTAACATTGCTCCACATCCAAGGGGTGGAAATCAACAAAAGATGACATCCTTGCAATCCATCTGCCTCCAAATCATTCATTCATTTATTTATACAATGACTAATTACTGAATTTCTGCCCTATGCTTGGAAGCACCCAAAGTCCGCCAGATACAGAGAAGAACAAAACAGGCCTGGCTTCTGCCTTTACTGTCAAACACGAGCGAATAACATAGCACAACAGATTGATTGACTAATCACAGAGAAAACATGAAATAGTGGATTGATGGCTTATATGCAGAGGTGTTTCTTGCTATGCGGGGCGCAATAAAAGTGTGTAGCAGAGATATAACCTAGCCTCGGGGAACAGAACAACCTTCTCAGAGGGAGTGACATTTAAACGGAGACCTCGATTCTGAGTGGGGTGAGAAGGGTCAGTGTTAAGAAAGTTCCAGTCAGAGTGAATTGCGTGTGCAAAAGCCCTGAGTCTCAGAGAGCCACTGTGCACTGAAGAAGTCAAAAGAAAGAGGCACTCACCCCTGTGACCATGGAGGCAGAAGAGAATGCCTCAGGGGTGGCACACAAGGTAAGGCTGGTGGGTGCTCTCAGAAATGGCTAAGAAGCGGCCTGCTCAGTTTACTTTATGGGTGATAAGACCCTCTCTAACTCTCTGCTGCCTTTTCTGCCTTTGTACTGAGCACAAAGGGCGAGGAAGTGAAAGGTGCTCTTGCATTTGGAAAACCTCATCTTCACCGCAGCAGGAGTTCTCGGAAGCCCGGGTTGGTATTTGGAGAACAGTACTAACTCTGTCATTATGAACCATTGTCTACCAGCAATGCACGTTATGTCCGTGTCAGCTCCCCAGATCACAGGAAGCTGAGCATCCAGGATCCTCCGGGCCTGGTCCAGGCTGCCATGTAGCTGATGAGGGGGAGGGAAGTACAACTCTGTTGGCTATAAGCTCAAGTACCTAAAGAATAGGTTTTAAGCTATTTTGAAATCCCTGGATTTTATTTTTTTTCCCTTTTGAAACTTATTATGACACTGAGCTATTAGTAATCCTACTGAAGCCTAATACCAAAGAGCAGTAGAGAGGTATAATTTTCCCACCCGTTCAAGCATCCTGTTTTGTGAGAGTCATCTTATGTATATCATGCTTTTCTTTTTGCATTTACAATGGCAAGCACTTTAGCAGAAATCTTGTTTGTCAATTTGTATACTTTTGATATGGTAACTATCAACCCTACTAGGTAGAATTATTAAATGCATGGGCTTCTTTCACTGATTTGGTGATTATTTACTGATTTCTGAAGTCTGTGATGTGCTAGAGATGCAGTGAGAAAGAGGTAGACACTTGGTCAGCCATGGCTTAATGGCTTAATGGTAATTCTGTGCTCCATGACACTGGTCCCACATTGTCCCTACCCCCAGGTCTCCCTGTGCATGCCAGGAACTGGTATGTGCCTGTGATCCTGGCTGACAGAGACTGAGGATTGACTGTGGCATAAACAACTTGCTGCGGGTACTCTCTCTTTTGCTCTCTCATGGAAGAACAGGGAATTATTTTGTTTTGTTTTTAGGCTCTTGCTATAGAGTGCATTTGCTCGCTGGGGAGAGACAGAGAGAGGGAAAATGAAATAATCCTCTAATCCTGGAAGGGCATGGCTGTGCTGCAATCCCTGTACTTCATTGTCCTCACGGAATTTGAGGCATGCATGCACATGCACCTGGTGTGATTTTTCAAGTTGCAGGGTCTGTGGCCACCCATGTATGATCCAGTGCCTTAACCACCATACCACCTGCTGGCCCTAAATACCTTTTATTTATTTATTTTTTTAAATAAAGAGACACATAATGCTTCTGTTCATGGGGGTTCCTATTCTAGAGTTGCAGCAATAGACAGTTAACAAAAAATGAAAAAGAGAAATAAAGAAAGGGAGGGTTAGAGAAAAAAAGGAAGGAAGGAAGGAAAGAAGGAAGGAAGGGAGAAAGGGAGAAGACACATCTACCAGTGAGGACTATTAAGAAAAGTAAAAGGTAATGTGACAAACCAGACTTGGCATGAGTTCTGTTAACTATTGCTGGGTAACAGCCTACTAAACTTAGGGTATAAAACAACATTGCGTTTTGTTCATAAATTTTGTGGGCTAAGAATTCTGAGGGATTCAGCATTGTTCTTTGTCTATGAGTCACATAGTGGCAGCTGGTACAGGAAGATCCATTTCTAAGAACCCTTTACTTGTCTAACACCCCAGAGCCCCTTGTCAGTCCTCTGTCTCTCTCTCTGACTCTTTCAGTCTGCATGGCATTTCATCCTTGTGAACTGTTTCATTTCCCTTGAGCTCCTTAAAGTATCATCAAAGAAGAGTCATATTAATTACACTGCAACCTGCTTCTCAATGTGAGTAAAAATTGCCAGTCTATTATGGCCAGAGTCTGGAAGGTGACACAGCACCCCTTCTGTCTTGTTCTCTTGCCCTGAGCAATTGCAGAGACCGCCCAGACTTAAAGAAGTGCCCCAGCAATCCCACCTCTCAATGACGGACCAAGCATGTGTGGTCATCCTTAATTGACCATTGGGTCCTTGACATAATGCTGATTGATTGAGAATGACTTTCCTTATGAGGTAGCATTTGAATTGAGTTCTGGATGAGAAGAAAATAAAATGCTAATTTCTAGAAGGAAGGAAGGGAGAAGACACATCTACCAGTGAGGACTATTAAGAAAAGTAAAAGGTAATGTGACAAACCAGACTTGGCATGAGTTCTGTTAACTATTGCTGGGTAACAGCCTACTAAACTTAGGGTATAAAACAACATTGCGTTTTGTTCATAAATTTTGTGGGCTAAGAATTCTGAGGGATTCAGCATTGTTCTTTGTCTATGAGTCACATAGTGGCAGCTGGTACAGGAAGATCCATTTCTAAGAACCCTTTACTTGTCTAACACCCCAGAGCCCCTTGTCAGTCCTCTGTCTCTCTCTCTGACTCTTTCAGTCTGCATGGCATTTCATCCTTGTGAACTGTTTCATTTCCCTTGAGCTCCTTAAAGTATCATCAAAGAAGAGTCATATTAATTACACTGCAACCTGCTTCTCAATGTGAGTAAAAATTGCCAGTCTATTATGGCCAGAGTCTGGAAGGTGACACAGCACCCCTTCTGTCTTGTTCTCTTGCCCTGAGCAATTGCAGAGACCGCCCAGACTTAAAGAAGTGCCCCAGCAATCCCACCTCTCAATGACGGACCAAGCATGTGTGGTCATCCTTAATTGACCATTGGGTCCTTGACATAATGCTGATTGATTGAGAATGACTTTCCTTATGAGGTAGCATTTGAATTGAGTTCTGGATGAGAAGAAAATAAAATGCTAATTTCTGAAAGTTGGACATAGTAAGCAGAGGGAGATGCCAGTATCTGAACCCTGAAGCATAAGTAATTATTGTACTTTAGAACAGAATGAAGTCCAGTGTGGCTGGAACACAGTCAAGAAGAGGGATATTTCCAGGAGACACAGGAAAAGGAGTCAGCAAGTCATGGACAGGGATTTGGACATTGTCCTTAGCGTATGGGAAGGGATCGAATGCTTTTCAAATTAGCATGAGCTAATTTTTCTATTTAAAGGATTGGAGATATTCAAGAATAGCATTTAGAGGAAGAATAATCCAACTATTGGAGGATGATTAGGTGGGTTCCAGTGGAGATGGTTTTGGGCTGGTTATAACAGGGTAAATTAAAGATGGGTATAGGTGTAAGTATAGGTGCATAGATAAATGCAGATATAGAGATGGAGCTATGTAAATACAGACTTTAAAATAAAGATACTTGGATACAGATATGCATATAGATATGGACTTAAAGATAAGGTATATAGGTAAAGATAAGTGTGTGTATATATATATATATATTCGGATACAGGTAGAGTTAGATAGGCATGTAAGCACAGAGACCATGAGTCATCACAAAAGTCATGATACATTTTCACAGAGAAAAATAGAAAACTATGCCATGACTTTTCCAACAACCCAATACAATTGAGAGAGAGGAAACAGCGTTTGCTAATAGATTCGGTAACAGGTAAAGATATCAAACAACTGAAGAGTTGGTTACTTGACCAACAGATGTGGAGCCAAGCTGTACCCTGGGTTAGTGGAAATTGATATATAGGAATTACTCCACTGAACAGGCAAGACAGGCACAAGAAACCTGTGAAACCTGAAGCCTTTGATTTTTTCTTTTTCCTCATTCCTCTCTTTCTTTCGCTATCGAATTTCTCACCTCTGCAATATTGTGGTGGGAAGAACAGCATAGACTATAGTATAAGAGAGGCCTGTATTTAAACCCAGTGTCTGCCATATGTACGCTGTGCCTTGTGGGTAAATTAGCTCTCTTCAGTCTTCAACTTCAAAATAGTAGTAACTTTACCTGTCTCAGGACTGCTGTAAGAATTCAAAGTAAAAATTGTTTACGATATAGGACCAGCAGATGGCATAATGGTTATGTTGCTGGAGTCCCATATAGTCAACCATAGTTTGAGTCCCAGATTCAGCAGCTTAAAATGCCTGGGCCCAAAATCCCAAGAGGAGAATGGAGGAGAAGAGATTGTGATGTGGCCATCCCTCACTGGGGGGTGATTTCTCACTCTCTGTCTCTCTCATGAGTGTGTGTGCCCTACAGCAAAAATCTCTGTAAAAAGAAAAAAAAGTTGCTTACAATGCATTTAGAACCATATCTAAAAACGACTAGGGCTCAAGTAATGTTAGTTTCCTTTTCTTTATATTCTTGAGCTCTCTAAAATCCTACTTGTTAAGATCCCAAATTTCTTTATGAAACTTTTTCAGTGATTTCCATTCTTCATTGCGTTATTCTAAAATTATTTCCATAGAGCTGCTGAACACTCCTCCATAAACACTACATAGATCCCTATCAATTGACTCCTTTCTCTTTCTTTTTGGTGAATTCATTAATTCTCCTAGAGCACTGAAGTTCCAATGAAAGCTAACACACACAAAAAAAAATGTTGGTAATATATAGAGTCTCAAAGATTTTCTTAACTGAGTACAACAAAGACTTTTAAAAAATATTTTTATTTTCTTATTCTTTTTTTTCTCTCTTTTTTTTTTTTTTTAAGGTTTTTGCCATCAGGCATGAACACTTGCCAGAGAAACAGACAGTGAGAGAGAAAGTGAGAAAGTGAGAAGTCACCCCTCCCCAAAGCAGAATAGTTGTGCCACAATCCCTTCTCCTCCTGGGATTCTGGACATGCACAGACAATTTGAGTTTTAAGCTGCCAGGTCCAGGATTCAAACTGGTTAGCTATGTGGGAGTCCAACACCTTATCCACCATGCTACCTGCTAGCCCTGTTGATTTTCTTACTCTTTACAGGTGTTCCTTTTAGTCAAGAGAATTCTATGCATGTAAAAATAAATGACCCGTAATGCACATTTTTTTTTCTATCAAGTTGTCTAGAGATTAAATCATTGACATCTATAAATTACACTGACATGTCGGAGTCTTAAATGCATTGCATTATATTAGAACGTCTGTGAGTACTAAAAGAATTATTTAGGATTCTTGATCAAAATTTACCTTTTTCAAAATCTAACCTCCTGACATGACTATTGTGTTTTAAGATATATTGTTGCACATACTTTGCTTTATAAAATTTGATTACAGATAAGGTTGTATATTAAAATAGTGTCTTGCCTTTTTCTCTGTTTTTGCCTGTGGCCATGAAACTATTCTCCTTCCTACCCAACTTGTAAAGGCATGTCCACAAACTCAGGGTCTTCTAATAAGGACAAAAATGACGGCTATTCAGAATGAGGCTTTGTCTCCTATCTGATCAGCCATAAGCAATGCTATCTCTGTCATATTTCCGTAATAGGTTGATAGCTTCTCTTCTGGTAGAATTTTTTTCTGAGAGAGATTTTCGCTATAGGGCGCGTGCGCTTGCCAGACAGACAGAGAGAGACATAGAGACAGAAAGTGAGAAATTACCCCCCTGGAGGGACGGTCACGCCGCAATTCCTTCTCCTCCATTCTCCTCTCGGGATCTTGGGCACACATGCACACGCACCTGGCGTGAGTTTTAAGCCACCGGGTCCGGGACGTGAACCGCAGTCGACTACATAGGAGTCTAGTGACACAGCCATTATGCTAACTGTTGGTTTCCCTGGTAGAATTTTAATAGTGTCTCTGTAAAATTATTTCTTTACAATCTGAGAATCTTTGTGGGAATATTGCTTACTTTATTATTGGTCTTCTAGTAACTTATTGATCTTGCTATCCAATAATTATCCACATTAAATGTGTTTAAGGAATAATAACCTCTCTATTAATAACTTAATCTCTCATGTAAAGTATTTTAAATAATGCATCAATTAATACCCCCTTACTGTGCTATGTAAATTCCATCATTGGCATATACTTTTTATCAGAGTCACAAATTGGGTATTCTATTAAAAAAAAAAATCCTACACAGAACCACAAGAGAAAAAAATAAAGAAAAATATAGAATAAATATTAAACAAGTT
>NW_006159931.1:1010582-1031072 GCF_000334495.1 Tupaia belangeri chinensis
TAGTACAAGCATTAAAAGGATTCCCTGTGTGTAGCCTTTTAACAGATGCTGGAATGTATGGACTATTCCACTATTGAAACATTGGCACAATAATCTGTGCCCCAAAGGGATGATTCAGTAAGTAAATGAAATAGTCAAAACTGCCCAAAGTCCTTTATTTGATATTTTTTCATCTGTACCTGGTGCAGATGAAATGATAAATCCAACACTGAAAAATCCACCATTTTCCAAACAGCTCATTGAAACTTTTCATCTTTCACTTTAAATATTACCTTCCCAGCCAGGCTTTCTTTAGCTATGTGAAGTACAATTTGCTGTGTATCTCACAGAACATCTATCTTCTTTCTTTCTGAAGACTTACCACAATGTCTGATTATCATACTTATCTGTTCAGTGGTTTATTTTCTCTTTTTCTCACTAGAATAAGTGCTCTATAAGGACAGGGAATGTGTTTGTCTTGATTACTCCATTGCTGGTGCTTATGAGGATAGTCAACACATTATCTGCACATATGAATGAATCATGCACTCACACCATAGAAATAAAGTAAGTAGAAGATCTATGTGACCCCAATATCAGCTTCCAAGAAGATGGCTGTAAATCTTTCCCCTCTAATATACTCTTCTTTTATGTATCCATCTCTCTCTGACTATTGAGAGATAAAAATCATATCCTTTGGAGTCAGATAACCATAGGTTCAAATCCCATCTTGACAAATTTATTTATTAACTCTCCCAGCAAAATGCCAGGCATGATGTTAGTTATTGAAGACTACTACATATTGATAGCATATGAAGTAAAAATGAGCAGCTACCAGATTAAAAAGAGTTACGGACCATTGTTTTTTGTTGTTGTTGTTGTTGTTGTTTTTTGAGAGGTTTTTGCTATAGGGCACGTGCACTCACCAGACAGATGGAGAGAGACAGAGAGACAGAAAGAGAGAAATCACCCCCCAGGGGGGATGGCCATGCCGCAATCCCTTCTCCTCCACTGTCCTCTCGGGATCTTGGGCATGCACACACACGTGCCCAGCGTGAGTTTAAGCCACCAGGTCCAGGACTCGAACCGTGGTTGACTACATGGGAATCCAGCGACATAGGCATTACGCTAACTGCTGGTCCCCAGACCATTGTTTTTGAACAGACTCCATGGGTCTTGTTAAAAAGTGTAGATTGACAGCAGTTCACCTTCTTCCATACCCACTGAGTGTAACACTTTAGGAAACTGGACATCCAACAAGAACGTATTTGCTTCTTATGATGCAGCAAATTTAGAGAACACACGTATATTCCTAACTAAAGATTTTATCACAAAGACTCAGAGAAAGTGGTGAAGGAGTTTAAGCAGAGGAGCAATCGTTTGGAAGGATTTTCTGGTGGCTGAATGTAGCAGTCAGAATGAGGAGGAGGCAATGATTTGTATGACATTAGGTGGGAAAATGGAGTTGGGCTTTGGCCAGTGCTTAGATTTATGGGCTGACGCTTCTGTTTGAGAAAAAACAGGTAGATAACAGTAAGTTTCACTGAAATAGGAACTAGAGAAAGAGGATAAATTTAAGAATAGAGGGGTATATCTTTGAGTGTGTTTGTGTGAGTTATTGGTAGAGCCTCATGGTCAGTGGGAATGTGATTAATTTAGACTGGGATACATCAAGTTTGAAGTGCTTACAGTACATTCAACTCCAACAGTCAGTGGGAAATATGAGTCAGGGTTTGAGAAAGACATTTGGGTTAGAGGTGTTGATATGGCAATGGTTAGTAGAGAGACTTAGTCACTGGAGTAAATGAGATTGAGGTGGAAGACTGAAGAGAGAAAGACAAGAGGAGACATGAGCTTAGACCCCCCAGGGAATTCCAATATTCAAAACACAGACAGAGGAAGAAAGACCTATTATTTTTAAGTGTGGAAGGCAATGCCAAAGACATAGAAGGGAATCCAAGGAAGGATGATGTTACGGGGGAAAAAAAAATCACAAAGAATTTCCTAAAGAAAAGTGATTACAATATTAAACTTTGCCAAAGTCAAGATCAGAACTCAAAATGGTCATTGTCTTTCTAAGTAATGAGACCACTAGTGACATTTCTGGTGAACTTTCAAGAGATAAATGAAAATAGAACTCTGTTCCAATGAGCTGCAAAATGTATGAAATAAAGACACAGGGATCTATGCTATTCAGTTTCTCATCCATTAAGTAAATTCTGTAATACCTTCTTCAAAGGGCCGATGTGGGGCTTAAATGAGATCACTGGTTTCTAACGCAATATCTAGCACCCAGTTTATTCTGAAAATATGTGGATAATTTTTGTTCAGTATTATAAATACAAGACCAGATTCCATGTTAATTGGCTCAATAGAATTTAGTTTTATGTATGTAGGCTAAAACTAAAGACTCCACTACTTTTTCTAGTGAGGAGAGTGATTCATTTTTTCCAATGTTTGGCGAATATGGGGGACACAATTTTTTTTTTAAGTCCATGCACTTATTTCTTCCATACTAGAGAACCAGAGAAGGGATCAACAGATCGATAGATAGATGAAAGAGAGAGGGGGAAGAAGAGAGAGAAAAAGAAAGAAGTGCCTTGAACAGGGTCTTCACACTGCAATTCACCCCCAGCCTCAGCCGGCCCTACCACAAGCACACATGTGAACCTGGGATGTACAGAGAGACCTGAGGACATACACCTGAGGCCTTGCCTTGGCTATTCATCATCACAGAGCATCGCATCAGCGCTGGGCCTCTGTGGCTAGCTGATAAAATAAAAATGCATCTAGATAAAATATGCTAAAGCCATATCAAAAATAAATAATCATTTCAGTTGCTTTGATATGCTGTGGTCAAAATAAAGCCCTTAAAATAAAATTATATGTATGTACAGATGGATATAATATACTCTGTTTATATTCATGATTCGATTTTATCCTCCAGGCCAGCATTACAATGATGTGCATATTCTGTATTGCCAGGGGGTAAAACTGATAAGGGAAGTTATCATTGTTTGATCATTTATTTTTGTTCATAGTTTTCAGAGAATTCTGAGTTGAACATGCCGTTACGAATGTTATGAGTCTTCTTAAACTTTATAAAAATGATTAGGCAAAAGGTTTGCGTTTCTCTTTTGCAGATAAGAAAATGAAGGTTCACAGAGAGAAGGAGTTGTTCAGGACACACAGCTGTTTAGCAGTCGTGCTGGAGCACACTGCGAACTGTCTAGCTTCAACCTGATCAGGATGTCTTTTGTTTTGGGCAGCTCCAAGACGCACGACAGTGAGTTATGGATATGACTCAGACCCCATGAACAATTATCTATTGATTATGTCCTGTGGGCATAATTCTCTGTACGATCTGTGCATGTCAATAGGCATAAGACATTAGCCATTACTTAATCAAAGATGAGCAGAATAACGATGCATGGTCTCAAGGTATTTATGACTATCTGTTGGGATTCAGTAGTAGTATTGAGTCGTCAAAAAAGTAATGACGCATCTCTGCATGGAAAAACACGTCATGACTTTTCCGACGACCCAATGTATCCACATAAGGTTAGACACGTTCTACCCATCTTTGACTTCACGTTTACAGAATGGACTTTTACCCACCTGGGGGCACAGCTTTGTTGCTGGGCATCGCCTTGTGCAGAGTTGGTATTCAGTATTGTTTACTGGGATTAAAAGACAGTAAAGAAGATGTCTTAGTGTGTTATTGCCGATATAACAAAATATCCCAGACTGGGTAATTCACGAAGAACAAAGACTTATTTTCTAGGGTTCTGGAAGCTAGAAAGTCTAAGGAGCTCAAGTCTGGTGTCTGGAGAAGGCACATTTTCTGCTCCCAAGATGCTGCTTGGTGGTTGCGCCCTCACATGGAGGAAGGCAGAAGGGCAAAAAGGCCTATCTTATTCTCTCTGGCCCTTTCACAAGGCACTCATCTCAACCATGAGAATGGGCCTAATCACTTCCTGGAGGTTCCACCTGTTAACAGTTGCACTGGGCCTTAAATTTCAACATGAATTTTGGAAATAACACAAACATTCAAACCATAGCAGATGATGAATTACTGCAGTACCTAGACAGCGGGCCAACGATGGAGCCAAGACTGAAAAATGCCATTGGGCCTGCATTATGCTTGAGGCCAGAGTGACAAGAACTGTGTGCTATTGGTGAGATGAATGGAAATTTACTTTACAACATTTCAACACAGAGGGTACCGTTATGAGTGTGTTAATTGGTTAAGCTATAACCCACATGCAGATGGCTGCTCTAATCAGGAATTCACACTCCAAAGGTGGCTAGCTCGCATTGTAATTAGAAAATGCGTGTATCTCTAAATAAGTTCTGGAGATCTCCCATATAGTTTAGTACCTGGAACTAATACTATTATAACTTAAAATGTGCTAAGAGGGTGTATCTTACAAATAATAATAATAAGGGGGCAAGAAGGAACTTTAGGAGGTGATGAATATGTTTATAGCCTCGATGATGGTAATGGCTTACACTTATCCCCAAACTTATTAAGATGTGTGTATACAATAACTGTGGACAGCTATTAATAAACCAATCATGCTTCAATAAGACAGATTTTTAAATAGAAAGTTGGTCAAAGAAATAAATCTTCTTTCTAAATGTAGAGTTAAAAAAAAGAAAAATATCATTCTAGAACTGGTATTTACCTGTGCTTCTGCAACCTAGATCAGTAATTATTCTTTACCAATTAGTTTAGTGGTTGTCAGAAAAAAACAATTGTCAGATGGGTATACTGCTACTTACCATGCTTAATAGAGAAATGTGTTCTTTTTTTAAGAATTACTTTATTTAACTCTCTTTCTTTCTCTTCCCTTTCTTTCTTTCTTTCTTTTTCTTTCTTTCTTTCTCTTTCTTCCTTTCTTTCTTTTTATGCCTTTCTTATTTTAATTTGACCAGAGAGGAACAGAGTGTGTGAGAGAGAGGGAGAGAGAGAGAAGGAAAGTGAGAAAGCAAGCCACCAGGTCTGAGACTTGAACTGTGGTCAGCCATGTGAGAGTCCAGTGCCCTTAACCACCATGCCACCTGCCAGCCCCGAGAAATATGTTGTTAACAGTAAAAATATGCAAAATGTATGGATTGGCAAGAATATTTTTGAGAAAATTTCATCATTACATCAATGGGGCATGCAAATCCAGAGAGGTTTCTAGTCTGCCCTTGAGGAAACTTCCTCAAAGTTCCTGTGGCCACTGGTCAGTTAGAAACATTTCTGGTTGCCCCAAAGGCCATAGACCCCTCTTCCCATCTGCTGCTGCATCTGCCTTGAGGGACCGTTTCATGGAGATGAAGGTTGGAGGACAAAAGGACAGAAAGCTGGCTCTTCATCAGATTTACAGGACCAATCATGCGATCTTTTTAACTCTGCTTCCAAATAAATGCTTTTGTATTTTGGCTAATTTTGTTTTGTTTTTAGGTTTTGGTCCTAGGTCCTGTGCACTCGCCAGAAAGAGACACAGAGAAAAAGCAAGAAATTAACCCCCCTACACCCCCAAGGGAAATGGTCAGGCTGCATTCCTTCTCCTCCACTTCCCTCTCAGGATGCTGGGCACGTACACACACTTACACCCAGTGTGATTTTCAAGCCACCAAGTCCAGGACTTGAACTGCAGTCAGCCATGTGGGAATCTAGCACCTTAACCACCATGGCACCAGTTGGCCCTATCAAATAAATCTTTCTTTTAAAAAATAGCTTTTATGGGAGATAATGGTCCGAAACATACTGTCATAACTGATAGCAAGTGGGTAGAAGATGAGCCAGCCACAAACTTCTTGGTTGGCCTATTTTCTGCCAAGTAGAAATCTGTAAGTCATATATGTCTAAATTGATTTAGGACCATGTGCACAACACAAATATGCCTAGACTAAAACTTAAGGAGAGAGGAGTTTTGATTTTTGAGAAATAGTTACAGCTTTCCATAATGAGCATCATCGTGCAGAAGTGGAAAAAGTTCAGGGATCCACAAGCCCATCTCCAATGATCCCACTCTGACTCTAATTTCTATTTCATGTAGGATTATCTTTCATTCTCACATGATTTTTTCATATGGTTAAGGGTTCCCAACAACATTGCAGCAAATATTGCTATATTTTTCTGATATAGAACCCTCATCAAAATAGCTCCTTGGGGCTAGGAGGTTGTATAGTGGTTAAGGCCCTGGACTCCCACATGGCTGACCACAGTTCAAGTTCTGGACCTGGCAGCTTGAAAATCATGCTGAGCATGTGTGTTTGTGCCCATAATCCTAGGAGGAAAATGGAGAAGGGATTGTGGCATGGCCATACTTCCTGAGTGGTGATTTCTCAATATCCTTCTCACTGTCTTTCTCTTTCTGTCTGTCTGTCTGTCTCTCTCTCTCCAAAGAGTGCAAGTGCCCTATGGCAAAAATCTAAAAAGAAAAAGAAAAAAAATAGCTCTTTTAGGGTTAGCTCTGTCATCTAATGGTTAGAGAGGCCAGATCCCACTTGGCCAATTGCAGTTCAAGTCTCAGACCTGGAGGGCTAAAGCAGAACCCTGGACAAATGTGCCCAAACTCCCAATATGATGGGAAAATAGAAGAGAAGGGATTATGTTGTGGCCACACCCCACTGGGAGAGTCTCTCTCCCTCTCCCTCTTTATTTCTCTCTGGTAAGCACATGCACCCTCAGGAAAAAAGAAAAAAAAAAAAACTCCTTTAAAAATCTCTCATTTTTCGGGACCAGCAGTTAGCCTAATGGCTAGGTCGCTGGACTCCCATGTAGTCAACCACGGTTCGTGTCCCAGACCTGGTGGCTTAAACTCACGCCAGGTGCGTGTGCGTGCGTGCCCAAGATCCCAAGAGGAGAATGGAGGAGAAGGGATTGTGTCATGGCCATCCCCCCTGGGGGGGGATTTCTCGCTTTCTGTCTCTCTGTCTCTTTCTGTCTGTCTGGCGAGTGCACGTGCCCTATAGCAAAAACCTCTCCAAAAAAAGAAAGAAAAAAAATCTCTCATTTTTCAATTGTTTTGCTAAAGTATCTTGCATTCTAACGTATACTTATTAAAATGTCTATTTCTAAACAATTCATGATCATATCCCAAATTAATATCCAAGCTAAAATGCCTTATTCTATGTTAGAAGTTAGAAGTTAATTTCTTTTTTCTTCTTTTTTTTTTTTTTTGAGAGGTTTTTTGCTATAGGACACGTGCACTCGCCAGAAAGAGAGACAGAGACACAAAGCGACAAATCACCCCCTAGGGGGGATGGCCAGGCCACAATCCCTTCTCCATTCTCCTCTCGGGATTTTGGGCATGCACACACATGCACCCGGCGTGAGTTTAAGCCGCCGGTTCGAGACTCGAACCGTGGTCGACTACATGGGAGTCCAGCGACATAGCCATTATACTAACTGCTGGTCCCAAGAAGTTAATTTCCACATGCAGTATGGCCACTTATGTTGTGGTACAACATGTCTGTCTATATAACATTACATTCACATACCACTTTGGAAAAAGAATTACACTGTTTGGAACAGCACAAAGCTTGGCTTAGCATAACAGAAATATATCTACACAGCTATATAATATTCAGGTTATATCCTTACTCTATCTGGTAGGAACACTGATTATTAACTTGGAAAGAACATTTGCACTCAACCAGATGTTAGTCCAAAACATTTAAATGAGACACAGAGCAATGTGGTTCTGAATCCATTTTGAAATGTTTGATTGGTGCACCTGTTAATTCTGCCTTTAATTTTGCATGTGGATAGCATGTTTGGTGCCAAGGCAACTCCAAGTTTTATTTCTGTGTTAGGAAATCAGTATCAGTGACTGATTGGGATATATTCATTTGCCTACCTTCTACTAAAATATTGAAATATGACTAATGGGATAAAACTATCCAGTTGGAGAGAACAGAGACATTTCATAGTAAAATTTTACCAAGGATTTTTTTTTTCCCTCTCCTCTCCCTCAGTGACATCTGGATCAGAACCAACACAAAAACTATCATGTTTCTGGAATGTTCCAAGGTCACCCTTCTGGGACTTGTTTCTGCTCTCTTACACATTTACTCTCATATTCACATGGGTTTCATATGAGGAATAATTTTCTAAAAAAAATGAAAGTGTGCATTTTAATACAAAATTATACAATTTAGTGGGGTGAGAGAAGAGAGTTAATTTTTCACAGGGCACTTTTCCAAATTCCTCTAGTCTTGCAAACTACTTCTTCCTCATTTTGGATGTAATCTTGACAGAGCCTGAGGTTACCCCCAAGCACAAATGCACATTTTTAGGAAAAACGTTTGCATCCTCCAATGCAGATTTGCATCAAGAATTTTTTTTTTAACCTGCAAAAGGAGCATTTCTTAAAATGCTGCATGACAAACCCTTGACATAGCAACAGACAAAATGGTGAGTGTGGACACAGGCACAGTGCACAGCTAAATATATCTCACCTCAGTGGACTCTTTGGTATTTAGGTTTTCAGTGATGTGTTAAGTGTCCCGCATATTTTAAAAGCTGTTTGCAGGCAATTCATGTAAGATGGCATAACAAGCAATGGCTTTCTTTGCAAAACGTGTTTTTAACAAATTCAGTTTTGCTTCAGTGTGATCCTTTGGCATGCTACTTACCCTTTTTTTTTTTTTTTTTTTTCTCTTCAAGGGTTAGAAAACTTTTTTAACAGCCTTCCAACCTTTTCCACAAAGCAGTAACAAATGTCGCCTTTCTTGGTAATCTTTTGGATGATGTTCTCACAACAGGATTATCAGAATTCCTGTTCCTACTATAGAATCCTGAATCAGCAAAATTTGCAGCTTTGCTGCATACTTAAAATAGGTTGGCATGAATCGAGCAGGGTATTGTCAGCATGTGTCACTTTTTTTTTTTTTTTTTTTATCTGTAGGGTCTTCAGAATATGACCGGTGTATGGAAAGAATCTATGCTCCTGAAACACTCCAGTGCCTGCTGCTTTTCTGTGGTTCTGTCCTTATGCTTCAAGAAGACGTGACTAATGAGTGTGAATGACAGTGGTCTGGTGACTCGTCAGTGACAGAGAGAAATGATGGGCTTCTTAACCAGCCCAGTCTTCAAAATGTCTCAGTATTGGTTTCCTCTTAGACATTCATACTCAACGTTCAATGTTCCTTTAGATACTCTTAAATCTAGATAACCCTTTGGAGACAGACAGTTGTTGGAAATTGGAAGCGGATATTGCCATGTGGTGGAAACTACAATTTTTTTGATAAATGAGAGAAAACTGGGTTTCATGGCATCTGGGGAAAACAAATCAAAGCGAAAAAGAAAATAAGAACCAATCTGGAAGAGTCTTCATTTGGTTCATAAAAAAAAAAAAAAAATCCCTTCTTTTCCTGAATTGGTGGTGGTCTCTCTGTAGAACTTTTCTCTATGAATCCTAGTGGCTTTGTGACTTGGGTGTGTGTATGTGTGTATGTGTGTGTATGTATATATGTGTGTGTGTATGCACATGTATGCATGACTTCTCATTTTGTCTCTTAATCATGATTTCTAGCCACAAAAGTTAACATGTTGAGCTGTTTGAACAGTCACTGTTCTTTGGAGACAGAACTACAGAAGAAGATGCTGCAATTCTGTGGATATTTACTGTTTTGACTGCCTAGTTCCATGGATACTTTTCAAAAAACCTCCATATTTCTGCTCAGGGAATTAACTCTCCTTCTTTGATTGTAGTCTTGATGGGATTATAGTCATTAGCTCATTCTACTATAGGAGCTGAAAGACTCTCCAGAGGCATTATAGGCTTCTTTGACCAAGTCTTTTCTCTTCAACTCAGTGCAACCAACGACTAGGTTAGCCTATGCCTTAAGCTCAACCAATCAAAGTCTTCCTCCTAAAACTTTGAACTTCAGCAAGAGAGGTTTAGTATCTGAAATCATAGCTGATATTCATTTTTTCCTAACTAATCATCCTGATAACTTGGCTGAACAGTTCCTTGTTGTTTGGAGTAGTATACGTGCACTCTAGTTTTCTAGTCTGTGCCCTGATTTTTATTTATTTATTTATTTTTTGGAGAGGTTTTCGCTATAGGGCGCGTGCGCTCGCCAGACAGACAGAGACAGACAGAGAGACAGAAAGCGAGAAATCACCCCCCAGGGAGGATGGTCACGCCACAATCCCTTCTCCTCTATTCTCCTCTTGGGACCTTGGGCACACACGCACACATGCCCGGCGTGAGTTCTAAGCCACCAGGTCTGGGACGCGAACTGCAGTCGACTATGTGGGAGTCCAGCAACATAGCCATTATGCTAACTGCTGGTTCCCTGTGCCCTGATTTTTGTAGGATCCCCAATATCTTTCCAGTAAATTTACTTTTGCTCACATCACCTGTTAGAGGTTCTTATCATTTGAAACTAAAAGAAACAAAGGAAATAAAACAAATTATTTAAATGATACGTGTGTGTATGTATATATAATGGGTTTATATACCCATTATAAACCATTTCTGGGATAAGGTTGAGTATAAACACAAGATTAAGAAATAATGCACTTATTTGGGGATTGGATCTGTTATTATTTATGACAATCCCTTTGTAAGGTAACTATAAAGTTAAGTTTCAGATAGTAATTTTGTTTGATTACAATAAAACATAGTAAGCACCTAATTATATCTCACATTCCATATTGGAATCGCTTGAGTGACAAAGCAATGAAGAAGGTGCTTTTGACCAGTGTAGAATCAGGCTAAGAAATGAATATAAACAGGTTCCTGCTGGGTAAAACTGTAACCCAAATGTAGGGTGTTCCACTGTGAGCTGCTATTTCCATTCCATGTTAACCTGGACCTAGTACATGTCGTTAACTAGACAGAATCTACTCTCACCAATGTGTTGGTCACCAATGTAGATTTTCTTAAAAATCACTCGCTCTCTTCCTAAAAGAGTTTGTTTTGTTAAGAACCAGCCCAGGATCTGAAGAGTGGCTTTGCAGGGGTGACTCACCTAGGAAGATTCCAGTTTTGGTCTGAAGACCTCCCTGAGTATGACAGGCATGCATATGCCCATAATCTGGGGCTGACTAAGGCTGGAGTGGATCAAGGCATAGAGAACCTTTGGAGATGCCTATGTCTCTGTATCTGTCTCTCTCTCACTCACTCTAAGATAAATAAACTTAAGAGGTCCAAAAGATGGCATGATGATTAAGGCTCTGGACTCCTATATGGCCAAACACAGTTTGAGTCCTGGATCTGGAGGGTCCAGGACTAAAAATCACTCCAGGTACATGTGCATGTATGCCCAAAATCCTAGGAGGAGAATGGAGTAGAAGGAGCTGTGCCATGGTCATCCCCCTTGGGGGGTAATTTTTCACTTTTCCTCCCTCTGTCTCTCTCCAGTGAGCATGTTTACCTTATGGCTAAAACCTAAAAATAAAAAATAATAACATAAACAAGCAAACTTAAAAGAAAAAAAAAGAACCAATCTAAATTCAGCACAGGAAATACTTAAAATCCAGTGGAAAATCCATAGTGCATATATTGTTGAATCATCCCTGGAAAAACAGATCTTTCCCTTTGAGTAGTTCTTAAATTGCTGAGTCACATCAGATTCTATTTAAAAATACGTATAGGACAAAAATCTGTGTGGCTCCTCTGTAACTGAATTTGGTGACAGGAGCTCCACAGCTAATGATCACATGGGATTCGGTCACAGATTTTTACATTGCCTTGTCATGGACTGTGTGTTATGGATCACCTCTAAGCCATCGATTTCATCCAAAGTGGGCTGAAGAGAGTATTATTATGTATTACAATATTGAAAATACATAGTATTACTGGGTATTACAGTACACGGGCAAAGGACCTCATATCTGCATAGACAAGACAGTAGAAAAGGAGGCATTTATAAATCACTAAGATAAAATTTCTATGAGAACTAGTAGCTTTATACGAAATAATAGTTATGGTAACCTCTCACCCCAACACGAGGAATAAAACAAGAAGCTTTGGTTAAATTTAATTCGACATAGAACTTCCCGAATGTACTAGTAAGTAGGCCAGGGTTGGTTTTATTAATTTTTTTCCCAATTACCCTGTCCCAACCTGACAGTCTCAACCTTGCCCTACATAACAGGTCTGTGGAACACATAAGGAAACTGCCTTTTGTATATTTAAATCTGGAGGCTGCTCAGCCATCTATCATCTGTCCAAACAGGACTTTCAGTACAGGATGCCAGGAAGTCATGGGAGGACAGGCCTGGCTGCCATTCCCCTCTGTGTGGCCTACCACCCTGAAGCCCTGAGGCCACCAGATCCCCTGAGACTATTGTCAATGCTAATTGAAAAAAAAAAAAAAAACCACATCAGAGATAAAAATGTAGCTTCCACACCTGGAAGTCGCTTGCATTTATGACTTCAAGTTCAAACAATTCAGGACCTCCCACATTTTCAAAAGAGGGACACCCTGACCTCTGGAATGTTTGCCAAATGATAATACATGAAAATATATTTTGAGGATTACTATGAAAATGTATTTTAAGCCTTACGGGACCATCCAGGCAAAAATCAGTTTAAGAAGTAACTACATTATGCTTCACATGCAACTCAAAGCCACATGAGAAGGTTAGTCCTCAAACCTCACTGCCATAAAATTTCTAAGTGCTAGACTTGAACTTGACGCAACCAATGGAAATGTCCAGTATAGAGAGTTATTGTAATTGTTTTCTCATTTCATGAGAGATTTGATGACTAGAACAGAGGGTGGATCACTCAAGAACTTACACAAAGCAAATGGTTTTTCACCTACAGCGAATGTTAACACCCATAGTTTTCTTTGTTTCAAATTCGCAAACACACAGAACGTACTTGGGCAACACTAGCTTTCTAGGAAAGAATAATGCACACAGAAAAAGGAACTACTAGCACATACCCTTAAGGTACTCCAAGAACAACAGTGTATTTTTTTAGTTGCTTCCTGAACCAACTCTTGAATTAGAAAACAAAAGGCTTTCAATGACAGGAGTCACCTAGGCACTGTCCTTTCCCAGCTCTCCTCTGGCAGAGGGATGTGCTAGGAAGAGCAGAATGATGCTCACAGATTAACAAGACTGAGGACACCGGAGAATTAGAGATGAAAGGAATGGTTACATACAAAGGATGATCTGGAATATGTAGACCTTTCATTCTAGTTTTAGGCATCAAATTAGATTGACCAAAATGAACCATTTTAAGCATCTTTTATTGGATATATTTTAATCTCTCTTAAAAGCACTTCTCCACCTCACTTTTTAGTTTGGAGGAGGGGGTTGTGATAGGGATTTGTCTGTCTATATTTACCCATTCTGATGTCTCCAACTGCAAACAAACAAGGCTTCAATGTTTTGCTGTGGAATGCACTAATTAATTACATATATTTTACATAATTGGCATTAAGGCTTTTTGAACAAAAATGCAAATGTATGGAAATTTGTTGAGATACTTATGCAAAATAATATAATAATGGACCCTAAATTATTGGGAAAAATAAGGTAGTTTTAATTGAACAGCTAAAAGATTTGTACTTCTTTATATGATTACATCTAGTAAACTCAATTTAAAAAGTAAGTTCATTTGCTTTTATCTAACCCTTCCATATCTTGCTCAGTTTTGTTGGTATAATTATCGCCAATAAAGGACCAATCTTATTTTCTATCTCTTTTTGCATCAACCGTTAGTTCTGTAAACAGAAATGGAATATGTTAGTCTTTTGAACAGAGCCCTGTGCATTACAAATTAGGAAGCTTTGGGCCAAAAAGTGGCAAAGCAACCAATAATTGCTTAAAGGGGACATTATACAGCACCTGCTTTACTTGCTGTTTTGCAGGGATGGTGACTTTGCTCAGAACAGGACTTTCTATAAAGGATCATTTCACGGCAGTTGTAAGGTAGATAGCCTTGCAATCAATAGACTAGAGCTGGCAATGGTGGCAAAGAATGTGTAATGCAGATGGATATGCAGTTACTGGTGCAATAAAAAGAGTATTAAGATTCTTGTGATCTAGGAGTGAATGCTGATACATGGGTGCTTAATAAAAAAAAAAAAAGTGCCAAGAAATGTGAACTATAGCTGGATAAACATCATATGACAGGAGTGAAAAATAAAACATAGCCAGGTTAAATGACATAGACATTTACACACAATTAACAAGCTATTAATTACTGATGGACAACTTCCAAAATTTGAAGAGAGCCAATTTAATACATTCGGCTAATCAAGAAATTAAATTGACCTCTAAAGTCCAAGGACAAAAAAATACTTTCATAAGATACAAATAATTATGGCAATGCTTTAACGTTCTTATTCAGTATTTTTTTCTTGACGGGGATGAGATTGTTGTGGAGCAGACTGGGAGTGGGCTTACTTTTCTTGTGCTATTTTAGTACCTGCATTTGGATAATTGTTTCTTAAAACATTTCTAGGATTTCAATTGAATACTTTATTCTCTCTAGGCTTCTACCACAAAATGTAATGGGACGCTGTCTTAAATTCCTTAAAGTTTGTCAACCTCTCATCATGAGATGTAGATGAATTGATCTTCATATATAGAAGGTCATATTCTCACGCCTTTCTCTGGACTAATAAGTTGCTCAAAGACAATCTCCTCTGGTAGTTTAGAGAAATAAGATTAAATATGCCTTAAAGACTATAAATTGAGATACACACATTTTTAAAGTCAAAATGGGACTGTGTTCTTATAAATTCTACCACCTATGCTCTGTGTGGTGGTACATATTCTCTTCTGTTTTCCTCTTTTGATTTTCAGTTTACTATGTGAGATGTTTACTTTGTTCCTATTATGTGCAAAATAATATGGCATTCACTGGAGAGAAATAGATATATTTCACTTTAGTGTTTTTGTACAAGTCATTGAAATGATTATATCAAATTATTCTTCATGTCCTTTTTCATTCATTGTTCATCCTTTAGTTAAAACTGTTTAGCGTGGGGCCAGCATATGGAGTGGTGGGGAAGGCATTGGATTCCACATGGCTGACTGTGTAATTTGAGTCCTGGACCCATAGCTTGAAAAATATACCAGGAACATTTTTGTCTGTGCCCAAACGGAGAAGAGAATGGAGGAGAAGGGTTTGAAGTGTGGCTACCTCCGCTGAGGGGTGATTTCTCACTTTCCTGTCTCTCTCTGGCCCTCTCTGGCAAGTGCCCTATGGAAAAAAATGTAAAACAAACAAATGTAAGGAGTATAAGTCTAGAAAGAGATGCTAAAAACCATTGAGCTGTTTACTACAAATGGGTAAATATCATGGTACCCTAAATTAGCGAGAAGTCAGAGGATGGTCACATTGCAATCCTTTCTTCTCCATTCTCCTCTCAGGATTTTGGTCATTCATACACACACACACACACACGCACACACACACACATTCAGCATGAATTTCAAGCTACCACATGGTAGTCCAACACCTTAACCACTACGCCACCTGCTGACCCGAAGGCTCATTCTTACCTCATGCTAAAGGAATCATTGGAAGCCCCTGCAAGGATAGATCACCTGGTGTCAGAAACAAAGAATGGGAGGGGAGGACCAGACCACTCGCCACATTGATTCTGGTCCTTGGTCTGCATGCCAGCCTGAAGGGGTAACACACTAAAGAAGTTACTCCACAACACCACACTGCAGAAAACATGGTTCATAAATCTTTCAGCCTGAATTCTCAGCCAGGTTCTCCACATAGCCTGGGTATTCTTATAAGGTCTTCCCTCAGCCCCATTTCCTGGAAGGTAAGGCAATCTGGTAGGTAAAACTTTACCCAGTCCAAAAGCCCATCTGACAATCAACCTAGACAGAGAAACACCCACATTTACAGACTACAGAGAAGCAATCGGAATGCCACAGCTTCAACTCCTCAGAAAACGGTTTTTTTCTTTGTTTGTTTGTTTGTTTGTTTGTTTACCATTGGGCATTTGTGCTCACCAGAGAGAAGGTGAAGGAGGGAAAGTGAGAAATTAGCTCCCTGGGAGGATGGCCATGCCATAATCCCTTCTACTCTAGGGACTTTGGGCACACATGCACACATTTCCAATGTGATTTTCAAGCTGCCAGATCTGGGACTTGAACTATGATTGGTCATGTGGGAATCCAGTATCTTAACCACCACCCCAGCTGCTGGCCCCTCTTTTTAAATTCTGTTCAGAACCAAGGCAATATTCCCTGAGGAGGACAGTTAGTTTTTGCCCATTGTTATCTTTCCAAGTTAATGTGGAAATGCTTCCTGATCGATGACGTTAAATGGGTCCTGACTGCCAAAACCAAAGACTCAGATTTGCCAGGAGCAGCAAATACCCTGAGAGCAAACCCTTCTTCATTGCAGGATAACACACCACCTGTAACTCTTCGTTCTGACATCGCCACACATTTTTCACTTGTTAACTCATCACTGCCCTTTCAACTATTCAATTCTTTAAAGGATATTTTTCGTATATTATCTAGAAATGTGTTCTTTTTAGCAAAAACATTTGTCTGAACATCCTAGGCCTCTATTACAGGGAATAGGAGCCCTGTTTGTTTTGTTTTGTTTTGTTTTGAAGGGTTAAGTGTTCCCCAACTGCCTTGGGAATGAACAAGGGTGAACTCCATGTCTGGTTCCTAATTGGATAGGCCCATCTAAAACTCAGGTGCTTCAGATAGTCTTTCTCTGCCAGCTTTTTTCTTCTCAAGTTATAATAGTTGGTCCTTTCTTGACTTCATGGCAGATGACTGACCTTGTCTTTTCTAAGTCCTCACCTTCAGACATAAAGATTGTAACATCTGCCAACAGTTGGCACCAAAACTAAAGACAGAATATATGGCAGACTACAGCAGCCAAATATGACATACAGAGATAACAACACAACCCGAAGACCAACGAAGACCTCTCCCTGGATCACCATAATTACCCAACCATAGTCCCCCTTTTCATAAGTCCCAATGACAGCTCTATCCCCACCCTTTGGGGCCAATGCAACTCTCCACATCTGGCCCCTCTGCTCTTTTGGAAAGTGAATACTTGTCTATCTGCTTTCTCTCTGAGTTTGTAGACTCTTTCACAGTCCACGTCCAAGGCCACCCTAACATATTACAATGATCACCCTAACACTGGAGTACTTTGATTTTTTTTTTTACTCACAATTACAGTTTTTTTTTAAAATAACTTCAAGAAAGCTACTTTCATTGTCTATTTTAATTTTTTTTTATTTCACATGTTCTAGTCCCATCTTCAGAATAGAAGACCATTATCCACCTGTGTTCCGTTTCCTTTTTTTCTGTCTTTCATACTGGGTAGATTTTCTATAATCACTTTTAAGTGTTATTCTATTCTGTTTCATTGTGTGTAATTTCCTCAAACCAACTTCCTGACAGCCTTGTCTGTTGAATTTATTGCTTATTGTTGTTACTTCTGTGCCTTTGCTCTCTATTATGTTTTCATTGTTTTCTTCCAAATTCTTCTTGAGGTCTGCCTGGTTAGTTTTTATCTCTGACTTTGGCTTTACTTTTTTTTTTTTTTAATATTTTGTCTTCTATTTGATACTTTGTTTGTTTCTTTGGTCATTTTAATACATAAACAATGTCCTTTATCCCTTCTAGTCCATAGCTAACTAGTTGTAACATCTCATGTTTTCTTGAGTAATTCTCTTAGTCTATGAAAACTATCTTTTTACTAGGAAACTAAATCCAGGTGACAGAATCAGGAGTATTGGTTGGAAAGATTTAAGGGAAAGCTTGGGACTTCTAAATTCATACATCCCATGTGAACTGCCAATAAACCTCTACACCAGGATTTGACACTAAGAGTTGATTTACTTTAGTATATCAACTTAATATCAACTTAAGGGCAAGAGAGAGTTTTTCTTTCACGTAATTATACACTGGTCTTTCCCTTGCTATAGCTAAAAAGTTTATCTTTTCAATATCTTGATGTTAAACCCACTAAGAGTCATAGACCGCACTATAATGTAAATGTCACTTTAACCAAGTGCATAGCACCTGTGTGAGTGAACCAGTGGACACTTCTCTGCAGTTCCACTCTTTCTGTGTTTTTAAGCTGTTCAGTACCTGCCCTGAGCAGGAGTTTACAGTCTTGCCTGGGGCAGTCCATCAGACCCCCTAACTGAGATAAAAGCTCCAACCCTTGCCCTAAACAATAGAAAGGCTAATGTTCTTTGACCTTTAGCCTCTAGATTTCTTTCCCTTACCCTTAACAGTAGGGGAGCTACCACTCTTTGATCTTTTTGCCCTGAAATATTCACATCCCTCTTCCAAGTTTATCCATGAGATCCTTAAAAGTTTCGGTTTACCTGGGTTTGGCACTGGGCAGTGGAGCAGCAGTAGCAGCAGGGTAGCAGCCTTGGAGGTCATGAAGTCATGAAGTCAGTGCTGAGGCGGAGGTTGGGCTGGCCCACAGGACAGCAGTGGCAGCGATTAGGAGATCATGAGCGGTGCTGGGGCATGCAGCCACAGGGAGGGAGGCAGGGCGCTGCTGACATCCAACCTCCCTTTTGTAGGTTACCCTCTGATGGCAATGTTAAACTATATCCACCTGAGCAGCCTCCATACTCAAACTCCCACTTTCTTGCCTCACTTTCCTTTTCCTGCCCATAGTTATTGTACCGTGCAGCACCTTACAGTTCCTCGGAAGCCATTCTGGGAGATTCCCAATTCGCAAGTTGTTTTTTTGTTTGTTTGTTTGTTTGTTGCCTTTTTTTTTTTTTTGCCTAATTAAAGTCAGCTAAATTAGATTTGTCTAAAGTTTTTCTTTTAACAGTAAACATCTATCCTATCTTTTAAGAAAGTGCCTGTTTCTTTTTTTTAATCTCAGAGCATGGTCAGACATATGTAGAAGTATTTTAAAAATATACTATTGTTATTAGCATTCAAATGATTGCAAAGAGGCATTTCTTATTGTAGCCTAGAATAGTTTTCTTCTGTTCTAATGTAAAAACTAGGAATTACCCTTGAATTCCTTTTGTTCCTTATGCAAGGTTTTGAACCAGAGTGTGACCAACTCATCCTTGACTCCCACAGCAAGGTAGAGGCTTGAGTGACTTAGAAGTAATCTTTGGACACAGGGAACAGCCATACAAAGGCTCTAAGTGAAAGCACACCTGGAGTGACGAATCAGATCTGTGTCAAGTGACAAGGGGTGGGGGGATTTGAATGCAGCAGAGGAATAAGTTCAGATACGTTGAGGGGGCAGAGTTACATGGGGTTTGTCTTTTATTCTGAATGAGATGAGAGCCACTGGGGGAATTCCAGCAGAGTGCGACAACAGCTCTTGCTGTTGTTCTAAATTTAGACTGTGGGAGAAGGGTGGAAATGGAGAAGACCAGTTGGAAGGCTACAGAAATGATCCAAGTGAGAGAATGGCTGCTCATCTAGAAGCATTTACAGTAAGGAGTGTGAAAAGTGGCCAGGTTCTAGATTCATGTATAGCTATAACCTAGAGAACTTCCTGGAGTAGTTAACATGAGTCGTGAAGGAGGAACACTAAAAAGGAGATACTTCTCAGTTTCTAGGCTTGAAAAACTGGAGAATTTTGCTCTTTCGGGAGTTCAGACTCAGGCATGTTAAATTGGAGTTATCTCATTAGTATAAGTCACCTGAAATGGAACTTAGGATCCTGGTGTACTGGATGAAATAATGGCTCTCCAAAATCTATCAATATGTCTTTGCTGATGTAATCAAGTTAAGATACAGTTATGCTTGGGGCCGGCAGGTGGTGTGGTGGTTAAAGGCCCTGGACTCCCACATGGCCGACCGTGGTTCAAGTCCTGAATCTGGTGGCTTGCTTTCTCACTTTCCCTCTCTCTCTCTCTGTCTGTCTGATCAAACTGGAAAAGTAATAATAATGATACATAAAGTTAAATAAAATAATTATTTAAAAAAAAAGATAGTTATGCTAGATTAGGGTAGGCCCCAAATCCAATACAAACAGTGTCTCTGTAAGAAGAGGAAAATTTAGACAGAGACAGACACACAGACTCAGTGCAGAAGGCCTCTGTGAAACAGAGGAAGTGAAAACTGCCTTATTCTTTCCATCCTGGTGTCAAGAAAGATCTAAATTCTCAGACTACAGGTGGCAGCGTCATATCTGAAAGGCCTTCATTGTCCTTTTTTTAAAAATTCTGTATCTGAATTTGCTTATAGTTTTTGTTTGTTTTTTAATGCATGTCTTTTGCCATGTGTCCTCATCTTTTGAGTTGTATGCCATTGAAGAAAGGATGAAGCTGGGGAAAAACCCAGAAACCGCAGGATTTTTCCAAGGGTCAGAAAGACTATCGGCTTTTTGGAAAAGTAATGGGGGAATTCTTACATGAAGCTAGGTTGATGGTGTTGAGCTGAAAGCTAAGCATCTGGCTTATGAAAATTTTTGCTGTCGCTGCTGGAGCTAGTCAGCATTATATAGTTCCTTGATCACTAGGGACTTTACGATCTGTCTTAAGCTATATGTACACTAACAATAACTCTAACTGTTCACTCCGTGATTTCTCCTATTTGTAGGG
>NW_006159931.1:1031103-1063024 GCF_000334495.1 Tupaia belangeri chinensis
AAAAAAGCGTGAATGGTTCTGAAAAATCTGAGCATAAAGAGATGTTAAAATAAGAAGATTGGGTGTTAAGAAACAAACAAAAAATGCAAAAGAACACCAGTAGATGCAATAAATCCAAATGGCTTTCAAAACTAGAGGGAAAAAAATAGTTAATGCAAAACTAAGCCGAAAGAAACAAATAAATAAGTAAATTTCTCATTCAAGATCCATTTGGAGGCGGTATATCTTGGCAGAGTTACTGTTTATTATTTTCATGTTTCTAGTTTCTCATCTCCTTTTGTCATTCTATTGAAAGCTTGTTAAAATCTTATTTGCTTTTCCTGTTTGGTTGTTGGTGGTGATTTTGCCTTCACTTTAATGTTAAATCATGTGGAAGTAAGGTAAAAGAGAGGAAAAGTCAGCACAAGTAGTCACTGCAGTGGCCTGGCTGTGTGGATACTTTATGTATTGATCAACTTATGTTTTATTCAGACTTGATGAAAGAACAATTGGGAAATAAGAAGGAATTGTCTCCCTTAAATAGCAAATTGCAATGCTGATGTGAAACGTCTAAGTTTCCTGAGGAGACTGGTTAGAGTCTGAGAGGGGACTGACACAGAAAAGAAATACCCTGTTTGTGGGAAAACTCCTAGAAAAACAAAAGTTGCTAAACTAGTATCTTTCTGCATGCTTTGAAAAGATGCAAATGATTTTTATGTATACGTGTGTGTGTGTGTGTGTGTGTTTGTGGGTGTATGAACAGATAGATATAGTTTTATCTATCTGTCTGTCCATCTATCTACATCCTTGTTGCACAGAATGCTTGGCTCATAATAGATCTCCAATAAATAGATGAGGAAGGTGAAGGAATATATGAATAAAAATATTGAAAATATCAAAGAAGCAGATACCAACACAATTAAATTATGCTGCTCCACAGAGATTCTGATGATCAGAGAAGCTGAATTGTCCATATTCAAACCCACGGCCATTTGAATGAAAATTCACTGCTGTTGGCCAGGGCTCCACATCATTCAGAAAGTATAAGAAAAAAACTCTGACCTAGAAAAGATCACCAAGAAGAAAAACAAACAAATGAACAAACAGAAAACAAAAGCAAACTACAAACAAATGTGCATAATATACAGGAAATACTAGATACCGTTATGAAAAAGTGCTCAACATCCCTCATCATAAGGAAGACACAGATCAAAACCACAATGAGCACCACCTAACCGCAGTTAGAGTAACTAAGATTTAAAAAACAAAAGATGACAAGTGCTGGTGGAACTGTGGTGAAAGGAGAACATTCCTCCACTGTTGATGGGAATATGAACTGGTCCAGCCACTGTAGAGAACAATATGGATGTTCCTCAAAGATCTACAAATAGAACTGCCATATGGTCTAGTAATTCCACTCCTGGGTATCTACCCAAAGGATAAGAGAATGCTCAGGTAGAAAAGTGCTTGCACATCTGTGTTTATTGCGATTATTATTCACAGTGCTAAGACATGGAACCAACCCAAATGTCCACAAATAGATGAATGGATTGGAAAAGCGTGGCACATATACTCTATGGAATACTACTCAACCCCCAAAAACAACAAGATCCTGGCATTTGATAGAAAGTGGACAAGTATGGAAGATTTATTGCCCAGTGAAGCAAGCCAGGCTATGAAAGAGAGGCTTAGTACGTCTCCACTTTATACCGACCGTCCACACTCTATGGCAGAAACGGAAAGCTTAGAGGACATAAAAGCATGGGGAATGGTTATGGATACTGAAGACAAGGTAGAAGAAGGGAGAGTGTATGAGGAAAGAAATTAAGGAGAAAAACAGAGAGGCAAGATATTTATGGGACACAGAAATGGATTATTATCTGTTGGTGTTGTGTATAGTATTCTCATCTGGACTGGTGTGAGGTGAGGTGTTTTCGTGTTGGGTAAATCCACTTTACAAGCTAAGTGATATATAGAGATTGAATGCATAAAATGAATTAAAAGAAAATTTTAAGCTAATAATAATAGAAAGAAAGTACTGTCTGTATGGTCTCGCGGAAACAGCATAAATTCTGTTAACCTTCCTTCCTCATACCAAAGCAGACTACTGTCTCAAGACCTAGTTTTGAAAATGACGAGTAAGAACTCATAAAGGGTTTCATGTTACACCCGGGACATAATTAATATCATTGGCAATGAGGGTAACATATGTGAAGGTGGAGCTGTTTAACTGTTTCTTTTTCTTACTCTCAACAATTCCTCTCACACGTTCTCATTCTTGATTCCCAACATCCTCCTGGGAATTTTCAAACTTACATCCCTCCTTGGCAACCTTCACAATGCTGTCACCTCCAACATGGCAGACCATGACTCGCCTGATGTTTGTTCATTCTCTTCTGACAATTACCACACTAAGCCCTGATTTTGCCGCCATTGAATTCCATATCAACGAGACACTAAGAAAAAGGATGAAGTATTCCTGGCCACATAAATCACATACGTGGAATCCAATAGCATAAAAGGGCCTTGCATATGGTGAGCCTACAGTAGATATTTATTTTAAGAGCCCTGCTTTGCGTTCTTTAGCTACCTATACCCTCCAGTAGAAGATAAAGTTAGATTCACGTACCTGTTTTATGTCCTTTTCTTTCCTTTTCTTTGTCCTCCAACTCTTAATTATAGACTTGAGTAAGCCAAATCAAGAGGTCCATTGACTCCTGATACTTATGTCAAAAGTCATATAAGGGGACTGCAGGGGGTGTGGTGGTTAAGGTGCTGGACTACCACATGACCGTACTTCAAGCCCCAGACCCAGCAGCTTGAAAATCATGCCAGATGTGTGTGTATGCATGTCCAAAATCCTAAGAAGAGAATGGGGACAAGGGATTGTGGTAGCTATCCCCTCTGGGAGGCGATTTCTCGCTTCCCCTGTCTCTCTTTCTTAGTCTCTCTCTGGTGAGCACACCTGCTACATAGCAAACTCTCCTTCAAAAAAAAAAAAAAGTAACAGAGATCTCAGCTGCATCTGATGAGAATGCCAAGGCTATCTGTCACAATGATTTACCAGTAAAGTTAACTATTTTTTCAAGAATATTTCATGATGCGTTTCTAGAAAATGCTATGGTCAACATGTCAGCATTACTCTGTATTAAAATTCTAAATGAAGTTGGGGGTAGTATTTTCCAAGAAATGAGAGGACATGAAATGCTTAAAAATTGAGATTACTTCCCTCTCTCCTTTTCCCTATACTGCCATCATTACCCCAAGACTCTTACATGAGTGCTAAATATAATTCTTACCAGTGTGTGCTCTGCATATCTAAAAATCATGTAGTGGTGATCCTCTTGAGTGGATTGCATTCTTTCTTTATTGATGAAAAGGTTTTTATTTGTGCCCTCCGTTATTCCCAGAAGTACAACACAAAACAAAATGGGAAACCATGATTTATCTTCTATTTGATAAAAACATCTGCAGAATAAAATAAGCCTCTTGATGCCGGAATTGTCATCAATGATGACTTTGACAAAATGAGCAATACATAATTTGCTAGCTCCCTCGCGAAGCTGAAACAGATTGTCAAATAAAACACTGGAGGAGATGCATATGGGCTTAGTAGATGGGCTTTGAACAGGAAGACACGCAGGTGGTGGCTTCACAGTGGCTCTAAGAAAGAGGACTGCCCTAATTTGGAGGGTCATTTGCATTTGAAAATGCTCATTGCTAAATAGTGAGTATTCCCTACAGGAGAAAAAAAATGGATTCTGCCAAAACTGCAGCTATTTTTGTTCCTTGGTAACTCGAATAAACCAGAAAACCTAAGGCAAAGAAGAGAGTAGGTTTCACTCCAACCATCCTTTAATAATGGGCTTCTAGAATACAAATCAGTAATTTAAGAAGCACTTATGGTGAAAGATGGATTTTTCACCAGTACAAAGCATAGCAAGTACACTAACGGGTATATCCAGCACATACTTTAAGAAATTTAAATCAAATGTTTTTATTAGTCTTCACATCTAAAAATATGGCAAAATTACATAATTATTTTAAGTATGAATTTTGCAAGTCGGTACTGATTGCCCATATAAATGATTGAAGCTCTTATATCTTAAAAATTTGGGTCCTTTACCTGAGAGATCTTGCCTCTATAGAAATTTCTAAGTTTACTTCTCTAATCGTAAGAAAGAAAAAATTGATATTTTGCCAAAATATTATTCTCCCTTACCCTGTGTGTGTGTGTGTGTGTGTGTGTGTGTGTGTATTTATTTAGCTTTTTATCTTAGAAGAGATTTAGAACTATAGAAAAGTTGAAAGGATAACACAAGGACTCCATGTAGCCCACAGTTCCTTCTGCTATTAATATCTTACATTAGAATGGTGCATTTATCTGAATTAACAAATCAATACTGCATGTTTTTATAAACTAAAATCCATACTTTATTCAAACATTCTTAGCTTTTACCTAAATGTAGTATTTCACATCCAGGATACCGCATTACATTAGGTCATATATTTTTGAGCGTCTGTGACTGTAACCATTTCTCAGGCTTCCCATGTTTTTAATGACCTTGACAGTGTTGAGGAGTATGGCCAGCAAGGCTGTTCTGTGTGTTTTTAACATAGTTAGATCTTACGTCCAATGTGAATCCTTTACTGGGACCCCTGACCTTAAAAAGAAAATGATTTTAATTTGTGTACATTAAGGCTTGCTATTTATGTTGCAACATTACACGGGCTTTGACAGACACATGATGCCACATATATTCTATTTTAGTCTCACACAGAATATCTTCGCTGCCCTGAAAAAGTCCCCTGTTCAATCCTTTCATTTCCTCTTATTCCAGGTAATGACTTACTGAGTAACATATAAAAGGAATTATAGTATATAGACTTTTAGTACATAGACTTTTCAGTCTCCTTTCACTGAATTAAGCATGCATTTTTACCTCTTTCATATAAATATGCACTTAAGATTCATCCAGGTCAATTTTTTTCTAAGCTCAGTGGTTCTTTATTTCTTTTTAATGGCTGAGTAGTTTTCAATAACAAAGATGTACTACAATTTTTCATCTCTTCATCTACTGAAAGACAACTTAGTCACTGCCAGTTTGGGGAATTAATTATAAATAAAACTGCTATAAACATTCATGCACAGATTTGTTTATGTGTGTGTGTATGTGAAAATGTTCTTAAAGTGACTAGGAGGATACCTAGAAGTGAACTTGTTAGCTTATATTCTCAAGTTAAGCTTATTTTATAAGAACCAGCCTGCCTTCCAATTTGACTATACCATTTTGCATTCCTACCATCAATGCATGAGAATCCTATATAGGTTCATTCCCTTGTCAGCACTTGATATTATCTGCTTTTTCTTTCTTATATTTTCAGAAAAATATGCTCAAATACACTCAAATTATATTTGTATGATTGGTGCAGTAGAATCACATATCTTTAATTTGCATTTCTTTGATGACAAATGATTTTGTACATAACTGAATATCTTTAATTGCCATCTGTTTCTCTTATTTTATGAGGCATCTATTCAAATATTTTGCCTATTTTAAAAAACTGGGTTGCTTGTTTTCTTATCGTTGAGTTTTAATAATTCTTTGTGTATTTTGGATACAAATTCTTTAAACGGTATGTGTTGCAAGTCATTTGTCCTGCTTTGTAGCTCATCTTTTCATTCTCTTGACAGTGACTTCTGAGGGAAAGAAAACTTTAATTTTAATGAAGTTTAACTTATTTTTTCACTAATGGATCAAGTTTTTGATACGGTATCTAAAAACTCATCAATAGACCAACTGCCATATAGAATATTCTGTGATTTATTTTAGAAGTTTTTATAGTTTTTCATGTTACCTATGATTGATTTTGAGTTACTATGTCTATAAGATATGCGGTCTGGGTCTTGGTTTTCTTGTTTGGGTATAGATATTTTATTGTTCTACATCATTAGATACAAGCCCTATTCTTTCTGCATTGAATTGTCTTTGTCGTTTTTTTCCAAAAATCAGTAGATACTATCTGTGAGTCTACTTTGGGGCTTTGTGTTCTGTTCCAGTGACCTGTGTATCTATTTTTTCAACAGCACCATTGTTGATTATTGTAGCTTTATAGTAAGTCATGACATTCAGTAGCCTAAGTCCTCCCACTTTGTTCTTTGTCACTATTGTATTGGATATTGGGGGACTTCTCTTTTTACATGTAAACTTCAAAATCTGGCTTTATCTACAAAAGAGCTTGCTAAGATTTTGTTGGGAATGTGGAGCCAAACAGACTCTCTCTTCATTTCTTACGATTTTTAAATTAATTTTCATCTGTTTTCAGATTGTTCATATGGAGATAATGTACATACTTCACTAAAGTTGTTCCATTGTATTTCTCCTGGGCGTGCTATTTTAAATGATGTTTTGTTGCTTAATTTCTGATTCCCCTGTCTTTCTGAAATCCATACGAGCAGCCGACTTTTCTATATTGAAATTGCATCCTACAATCACTCTATGCTAGCATATTAGTTTCAGAAACTGTTCTACGTATTTATTAAGTCTTAAAATAGATTCTTTGGGGTTTTCTGCATAGTTATGTCACCTGCAAATAAAGATCGTTTATTTCTTCCTTTCCAACCTGTATAAAGAAAGGTATAAATCAAGTATCTTTTATTTCTTTTCTTCTCTTATTACATTAGCCAGGTTTTGGGTAGAATGATGACAGGAGTAGTGAGAGAGGATATCTTTGCCTTGGTCTCCATTTTAGGGGAAAAATGTTAGTCTTTTATCATTAAGTCTGATGCTAACTGCAAGTTTTTGTAAATACTCTATCAAGTCAAGAGCGTTTTGGTCTATGCCTCATTTGCTGAGAATTTTTGTCAGGACTATGTTATTTATTTTTTTCAACATGTCTTTTCAGTATCACTTGATATGATCAGATGGTTTGTCTTCATTAGTTTCTTAATATGGTGAATAACATTGATTCTCAAATGTTGAACTAGCAGTGGCAAAGTGAAAAAGGTGGCAGAATATTTTAAAATCTTCCAATTAATCTCTGTACCTTGATGGGTCTTCCTCTCCAGGCTGTGACCTTCACACGTGTTTCCCTTCAGGTGTGTACAGCTCTTCTCCCACCGGCCATCCACTGCCGTCCACTCCTGTCTGATGCACTGTCCCAACTTGCTTTCCTTGCAGCACTGCCCTTTAAAGGCTGATAGCTCCCCCCTCAGGTGAACAAAGAAAGCTGAAGGAGACTGGGGTGGGAGGAATTTCATTTTCCAGAAGGTATTGCCTTCCACTAAAGAGCTGGCCTTTGTTATAGAGGCCTTAGTCACTGTTTCCAGCTCCAGTAAGTGCCCTCAGAGTTATTGTTCCTGGATGTTCACTGTGAGACCTGGTAGAGCTCTTGAAGATAAAACCAGTACAATGGAACACACCCAGGGCTGTAGCCACCAGGAATTTTCTCATTCTCCTGTTAGTCCACACTCAACCCCAAGCAATTTGCCAAAGTTACCACTTGGGATGGTTTGAATGTTTGTGTGCCCCGTAAAGCATATGTTAAACTCCTAACCCCCAAAGTATTAGGAAAGGAGACCTTTGGAAGGTGACTAAGTTGCCCCTCACAGATGAGGTGAGTGCCCTTATAAAAAAGGTGTAGGAAAGACCCTTGTCCTATTCATCACACTAGTGCATAAGAAGAAGATGCCACACGTGACCAAAATAATGTGTCCAAATCTGCCAGTGCCTTGATCTTGGTCTTCCCAGCCTCCAGAATTGTGAGAAGTGAATTTCTGTGTTTACGCATCACCCAGTATATTGTGTTTTGTCATGGTGGCCTGCAAAGACTGAGCCACTATGTAAGTGTTCCCTCCTGCTCACGGCTCTGGGACTTCTTCAAAGGAAGCAGATCTAGACCATGTCTCTCTGGATGCATATGACTAGAGGTTTGGGGTTGGTGGCTTGCTCTGAGGCCTGTTCTCTGGCTCTCAAAAGAGTCACTGATTTTCAAGTTGTTTGGGTTTTTCTTGCTGCAGGATGGCAGGCAGCAGCTCTCAAATATGTCATCTGTCAGAGCTAGAGCTGGCGGGAGTCTATATTTGAAAAACTCTATTTAATACCGAACACATAATTTATACTGACCTTTCAAATTAGAATTTCCGAATGACCATGTCACAGAAATGGCCTCTGTACCTTCTTCTTGAGATATCTTTCTAAGAGGTTCTCTCCATGCCAGTTCACCAGGAGGAATTTTTGTTAAGCTCTTTCGTGCTCCTCATCTACTTCTATACCTCTCCTGTAAAGACTGAAGATTAAAAAAAAAGCAATTTTTATTTTCTTATGACATCAAATAGTAAATAATCAATCAGAGTAATTTATGGCTCAAATAAAACTCCAAGTATCATTCATCAAAGGGACACACTGCCTGCAGTGGCCAACTAAAATGACAAGCCAAGAATAGAGTCTTCAAAACTGCAGTGCAAGGATCCTGGCCTTCGGCTCCACTACCTTGCACTGTGTTGTGTGTGTCTGTGTGGGGGAAGTTTTCTGGTTTTGTTTTGTTTTGTGTTGTTTTTGTTTTTGTTTTTGTTTTTGTTTTTTGTTTTTTTTTCGGTGGTACTTTATGGATTTGGTAATTGAAAACTTAGAGTCTAGGCTAATGAATGTGTCGAAGGAAGGGATGAAGTGCAAGCTGGTGCTTCCTGACAATCCATGTTTAATCCCCCTTCCTTGGAGACTTCAGAAAACTCCAGTAATTGAGGAAACAAGAATATCTAACCCTGGAGTACAACTTTTTATGAACACTGTGTAGTTCATGACACTCAAGGGATCTTTTAAAAACAGACATTGGTGTTCCAGTAAGTTTACCCTTTGACAAATGATTGTTTTACTGTATACAATACTTCCTACAAAACTTTTACTACTATTACACAAAAGGGTAATAAAATGAGATATACCTTTTTTCTCCCTTTACTTACACATATCGCTTACCTCTGTAACTAAGCCTAATGTTTCCCTGAGAGAGAAAAATAATCATTCCTAGGGAGCCCCAAGCAGCATTGAAGCAGTGAGCAAAATGACCCAAACTAAGGAGCAGTTATTTGCCTCCACTGAAACAGCCAAGGATTGTTGTTGCCTGTGACACCCCACCCCGACCCCATATTCTGCCAGTTCTCAACTAGAGAGCCAGAGACAATGATCTTTCTGAAAGAATTCCCACTCAAGTCTAATGAGAAAATCTTGCTGTAACGATGAAGGGCTATTTCCCATTTAATTATTGTTTTCTTGTGCCCACCTATTGGGAAAACATTTAGTATAAATGCAGAAAATTACAAGGGTTCCTCCTCTCCCCCTTAAACCCCCACGTTATGTGCCCAGAGATAATATCATATGGAAATAGCAATACACCCCATTAATTACTCTCTCTAAGGAAGAGACGTGTGACACATCTTACAGAATCAGCTCAAAAGACAGAAAATCCAGAGCACTCATTATTTAGTTTCTCCTGACACAGCACATTAAAATTTGAAGAAAGAAGACCATCTTATCATAAAGTCAGCAAAAATAAATAAATAAAAATATAAAAGAAAGCAAAGCTTTTATTTACACACCTCTGGTCATTTCGAAGATTATGCATTATGCTATATAGATATTGTGGGATCATTGAAACATGGACGTTCTAATTAAAAACAAATTAAATTTCTGTAACTTCTAATCTATGTGATCTTCAAAGAGTTACTTAACTTGTCTGTTCCTCAAACTTAAAATAATACCTGTCTGTAAAGGCAGTGGTGAGAGTCTCTGTGAATACAGAAGGAAGAGCACCTGGCACAGGACTGGTACAGAAAATAGTTTAGCAAATGTTTGTGTCTTTGTGCCTGACGATCTTTCAATAGGCAAGTGTGACTTAAAATGTATGAGCGGAAACTCAATTCCTTTCACTACTGGTAGGAAAAAGTTACTAAAAATATCAAAGATACCGAAGGATTGCTGACTGTCTGCTTAGTAATCGTTTATGCTGTGCCAGGCAATTGCTTTTCTCTCCCTCTCTGGGTTTTATTTGAAGTTGACATCTTAGACAACCAGTGCTCTAGACACACCGGATGAGACAAACATGGACCAATCAGAATACTCACTTTCTTGGTCAAAGTAATTGGACTAAGGGTTAGAGGGAAAATTCAACCCAGGGAAATGAAAATGTTTTGAAATAGTTGATGAAAAGATATAAACCTCTTTCTATCTAAAGAAATATGAGCCTAGAAAGTGGATGGGTCAGTGATGTCCTCTGCTTCAGGAAAAAAGCCAGTTGGAATAGAAATGAAGGAGGGTGACCAGCAAAACAGAAGCTTCAGGAAGCCCTACCATACTGTTATCACTCAAAACATCAGTCACCCTCTTGATGATTAAACCATCCCTTTAAGATTCAGGCTGGTGTCTGCTCTTGTTCAAAGGCCATCATGATTCTTCTAGGCCAGAGGTAGGGGTTCTATCTTATCTCCCTAGGACCCTCTGACAACCTCTGTCCTACCACTGCCCCCACTTTGTCATGATTTATCATTCTACCTGACTTCACTACTAGTCCTTAGGAGTTCTAAGGGACTTGATTCAACTTTCCAAATCCAGTTCTTTCTGTGGTGCTGAGTGTAGACGCTAGGACACACATGCACCTTGATTTTAAATAACTCTTCCAACACTAGTTGGTTCTTTGTTTCCTAGAAGTCCGCAGCTATGCCACAATATTTGAAATTTTGTCTTGATGCATCCTTATGGTTGTTTTGATTGTTTGGGTTGAGATTTGATTCCTTAAATACATCCGTGGCTTTATTTTCGCATATTTTTACTACTGTCACAGGCAACCAGAAACCTTTCAGTGAAATAATGCCGGAAGAAAAAAAATTTTACATTTCAGGGAAAATAGTCATATTATGGTAGAATATCTTGCTCTATACTTAATAAGTTTTTACATTTTAATTCTATCAAAGGACCACACTGCTATTTGAAGTTTCTCATTTTTTAAAAAGCCATCCTGTTTCAGGGCCAGCAGTTGGCATGATGGCTGTGTCACTGGACTCCCATGTAATTGGCAGTGGTTCGAGTCCCAAACCCGGTGGCTTAAACTCACATCAGGTGCATGTGCATGCATGCCCAAGAACCCAAGAGGAGAAGGGATTGTAGTGTGGCCATCCTCCCTAGGGGGTGATTTCTTGCTTTCTGTCTCTCTGTCTCTCTCTATCTCTCTGACAAGTCACATGACCTATAGCAAAAACTTCTCAAAAAAAAGCTATCCTGTTTGTATTAATTATGAAAGTACTTCAACTCATACTCAATATAGCACACGTTATATGCCAAAGTTTGAGCAATGTCACAATCTTTTTACACTTTAATTAAACAGATTTTTGCTATTTATTTATTTAGATTCTTAAATGTGTAGGGATCTTAATTGAATTGAAGTGAATCTCAAGTGAAATGGTTTCATACTCTCTAAACTTTCCACCATGAAACAGTAATCAGAAGCCAAAGATGGAGATGCCCACAGGCAAAAAGCAATTTGAAAATAAATGGGAAAATTTCCTAAGAAAGAGAGAAAAAGATCGAATTGGTTCATCCCTTTCAAAGTTTTCACTAATTCTCCTCTAGGGAGTAATCACCAGGTCCTCAAGTCTTTGGTACTTAACAAAGGTAGTGAACATTGGTCTTGCTCATCAATTCAAATTTCCCAAAATGTCTGCAAGCTAACCAACGTCAAATGTCATTGAAAAGGTATTTATGATACTCCCATGTAATTGGCAGTGGTTCGAGTCCCAAACCCGGTGGCTTAAACTCACATCAGGTGCATGTGCATGCATGCCCAAGAACCCAAGAGGAGAAGGGATTGTAGTGTGGCCATCCTCCCTAGGGGGTGATTTCTTGCTTTCTGTCTCTCTGTCTCTCTCTATCTCTCTGACAAGTCACATGACCTATAGCAAAAACTTCTCAAAAAAAAGCTATCCTGTTTGTATTAATTATGAAAGTACTTCAACTCATACTCAATATAGCACACGTTATATGCCAAAGTTTGAGCAATGTCACAATCTTTTTACACTTTAATTAAACAGATTTTTGCTATTTATTTATTTAGATTCTTAAATGTGTAGGGATCTTAATTGAATTGAAGTGAATCTCAAGTGAAATGGTTTCATACTCTCTAAACTTTCCACCATGAAACAGTAATCAGAAGCCAAAGATGGAGATGCCCACAGGCAAAAAGCAATTTGAAAATAAATGGGAAAATTTCCTAAGAAAGAGAGAAAAAGATCGAATTGGTTCATCCCTTTCAAAGTTTTCACTAATTCTCCTCTAGGGAGTAATCACCAGGTCCTCAAGTCTTTGGTACTTAACAAAGGTAGTGAACATTGGTCTTGCTCATCAATTCAAATTTCCCAAAATGTCTGCAAGCTAACCAACGTCAAATGTCATTGAAAAGGTATTTATGATTGACCTCTTTATTTCTTTATTTTTTCCATTTTTAAATTAACGTATAAGAATTGCATATATTGTCAGATATAGAATACAATTTGTAAGGATTCATCCAAGATAACAAGCCTGCACCTTCATTTCGATAGCTCACCCAGCCTCCGAAACTGGGGAGTACTTGAGAGATTTACCTCTGGAAGTGTCAAGAGGTTCTCAGTACTAATACTGGGGAAAAATATCTCTGTGCTTCTCACAGGGGGGAAGGAAAGGAAACATTTTGAAAGATTAGAAACTATATATTTGAAACCAAATAATTTTAACGAGTGCTGGCTTTGGAGTTAGGGAAGCTTACATTTGCATCCACTTTTTACTATGTCAGAGCTGTTGTCTGCGGGTCTCAGTGTCCCTAAGCTTCAGTTTAATTGTAGAAAAACCGCAGCTAAATCATACGAATCTCTGAAAGCTTTTGCACAGAAAAGTGGCATTTGTATCTAAAGTGTGTAGTCCAGTGAATTATGTGCAGTAGGTACTCAATACAGAAGCTGTTGTTCAACAACATTTAGAAATTGTACATGTTTGTACCAGGAATCGTGCTGGGTACCAGTAAATACAGGGTGAGGGCAATTTCTTCCCCTGGGAGCTTATCTTCTGTTGGGGATAAACCAGTTTTTAACAAGTAAATTAACGGTGAGTGAAAGAAAGAAGGAGGGAAGGAGGGAATAAATGACTAATAACACATTATCTAAAATCCATGAAGGGAATCAATTGATACTGGCAAGGGAGGGAGATGTGGTATACTTTTACATTGAAAAGTAATACGGATGGGGGTCTAGCCAGTGGAATTGCAGTGTGAAAGAACCTTCTGGCAAGAAGGACACAAGGAAAGGCCCTAGAGCAGGAAAAGACTTGATTGTCAGGGCACTAAAAGGAAACAAGGATCCCTACAGCTTAGACAACAGGTAGAATTTGAAAGACTAGAGATGGGCAGTCGAAATCGAAAAACAATGGCATGAGTTTGACTTTGATTCTCAGTCCACTGTGGTTTGAATCTTTCAAACTCCTTCCTCTCAGAGGAAAAGATTAGAAGCATATATCACGGGTCCAGAATAAGACCTCTCAACCCTGACATTCGAAATTGTGGTTTGACTATCCATACTAAGAAACAAAGTAAGGAGTATTTTTATTAAAGACTTACTCTATGTGTAGAGAAGTTGAAAACTTATAGATAAAAATTAAAAAATGTATCGATTTCCTGTTTTAAAGTTTATTTTCCCATGAGAGAAAGGAAGTATGGGAAGATATAAACAGAACTGTATATCGCTCTGAGTAATCTGAACTGCACTGAGTGGACCGTAAGAGCACCAGGGCTGAAACAGAGATGACCAACCAGGAGCTTCTTAAAGCAGTCCAGGTAGAAAAGATGATATTTTGGATTAAGGTGAATGTATTGAAATTGAGGAGATTTGGACTGATACATCATGCATATTTGTAGCTTACGATCTTATGATTAGTAAGATCAGCCATACCACATCAAAGATTACACTCAGCACTAGCTCCCTGAGTCCTGGAAACTCCACTGCCCTGATTCCCTACATTATGCTTTCTCACGACTATCCTGTCTCCTTTTATGTCAAACACTCCTATGAGAATGAGGACTCCATCTTACCCATGTCCTGTGACAACTCTCTTCATCCTTTCATTCCTACCCTAGAAGCAAACGTACAATATTTGAGCAACAACAGCAAAAATATGGGCAAAATAAATAAATCCTAGCAGTCTGCACAGATAATAATTTTCTCAGGTTGTCTTCCTCTTTGGAAAGGTACTGCAAGTCTCCTTCCTCTGAAGTTTGAGGTGCCTTGACATTTGTTAGAATGCTACCCATATCACTGGTGCAGAAAATTCTCCCTGATTACCCCGTTCAGAAATAGTTTCGTTGAGCATCCCATCATAATCAGAGGTGAGTTCTTGGCCCCAGCATTATTGCTGGCCATAATTAGCTCTAGTTAAACCTTCTCTGTGCATCCTGGCAGGCAGATCCCCTACATCAATGCTGCTACCAGCTTAAGCTTGCTCTGGGGAGACATTGTGTGTGACAGACTTTATCTTCAGGGCAAACTGCCATCAAAGGCGGTTCCAGAACCCATCGCTCTACCTCGTTCAGCTAGAACTGTATTTGATGGATGGGCCTTATGGGCGAGCAGCAGAATAATAAGGACACTAATCATCTGCAATCATATGGCAATACCCACCCAGGAATCTCAGAGGACTTAGCCTGAGGTAATGAATTCTGGCGATGCCTCTGTGAGCTAGGTAAGTGTTATTATTCCCATTTTACAGATGAGGAGACTGAGTGATGGAAAAATTAAGCAGTCTACTCCAGGTCTCTCAACAGGGAGCAAAACACAAAAACTACCTCTGAGCCCACTCACCTCTGCCTGCCTTTGTCAATGAACTGCATCAGCTCATCATCACTTTCTGCTGTTCAAATGATCATGTTTTATTAATGTACACCGTTAAGCAGCTGCTACATTTCACCCAAGAGGTGGCCACCTTTCAACCAGGGGGAGTGTAATTCCACTCTACAGTAGCTGCGGCAGTAAGTGCTGAGGGAGAGTGAAGCACCTGCCTTCCATGTGGCGCTCACTCTCTGCCCTAAATGACTTCTAGCTTGGGAAACCAAACCAAACAGAAAAAACTGGTTGAGACTGTGGATTGGTTGTGTTGTACCTAAATATAATTGAGTGATTTCTGACATAGGAGGGGTATACATGGTCGTCACATTACTCGTTACGGTGGGGAAATGGCCTTGTTAAAAAGGGAACAAACCTACCTCATCATTTCACATCAACAATGATAGAAAAACATACTGAAACAAACATGTAAAGTGTCCCACCTAATGGATTTGAAGAGAGAATGGGAAACCTTGGTAACTGAATAAAAAGTATCCAAGTGGAAATTCTTAAAGCCTTCCTCTGGTCAGAGTGTGATAAAATTTCTGTTCTTTGCAGGATTAGAGAGTTAATGAAAAGGTGAAGGGCAGAGAAGCCAAGCCTGAGACAGATGTGAAGGGTGGGAAATTTGTTTCCAAGGCCCTACCATGACCCTTTCTTTGTTTGCTTTCCTGCACTGCATCACGCGTAGCTATGTAAGAACGTGGCGTTTAGGAACAGCAAAATATTTTGCCACTTTTAGTTGAATAACCTTGAAATTAAAAGAAAAATTCTAAACTCCCATTTTCTCCTCTGTAAATTCGGAATGCCACCCATCCTGCAGGGTTATGAAGAAGATAAAATGAAACAGTGCATATGAGAGCCTAGTTAGTGCTTAGCAATTAATAGATACTCAAGAAAAACTACTGTCAGTAGTCTCTCTTGATCCTAAACACCCTCATGCCCTCCAAAACATTCTCTTCTTTCCTTCACCTCACCACTCACTCTACAATCCAGTTCCTTAGCATGTCCTTGAAAAGCCAATCCAGCGGTCAGAGCCTCAGGGTCTTCCTCTGTCAAGTGAGAATAGCAGCTCCCCTCTCCCTACCTCATCTCCTAAGATTATTATGAGAAACAAATGAAGGAACACCCTAGTTTGCACAGTAAAATCTAGCATCTTAAGATTTTAACCATTGCCATTATTATTTCTTAAGGCTTAGTTGAAGAAAGAACCCTCATTTTAATTATTCACAGTAAGACATTAATGATAAAGACTAAGCAGTTTACCCCCGCCAGGTAACACTCGTTCATTTTAATAGTTGCCTTCAGTGCCTTAATCAAAAATAGGAAATATTAGTGACAATTCAAGGAGAGGAAAAATATAGAGGGGAATTCATTCCCATAAGGGAACTCTTAAAATTATCCTCTGTGTATTTAACTTTTAACCAAGGATTATTCTGACAGACCAAGGATTATTCTCCGCAGACCCTATGCATAGTACTCAAAGGTGATCTTGATGAAGAAATTAAATTAAAAAAAAAAAGGATGATTTGGTCACCCAACAACCAATGTACCCCTGCCCTGTCTCTGCCCCCAGTACCCCAAAGCTTCCCTGTGTAACAACCTTAATTTAAGCCTCCACTCACCCTCCTTCATGGCTAGGAGAGGTTTCCCATGCAAGTGTTAATTGTCCTGACAAGGATGCCTGTCCTCTTAATTTGCAGCAGTGTCTGTGCTAAATGGTGCAAAATATACGAAGATCTATTGTTCTACCCCCCAGTGGAAAACGCTATTAAGGAAAGGTCTTCTTTTTATATGAAAGCCCTGCTAACTCTTTCAGAAGTAGAAAAAGTAAGCTTAATACAAATACAAAATCCAAGTGCCAAAAAGCTAATAAAATGATAAGAAGATCCTGGCACTGATTTTCAGTGCTTGCAATGATGTGCTAAAATATGCCAAGTCATGCTCAGCAAGAACATTAGGCTATTTCTATAAATGGGACCCGAGGACCAGCTAAAGCAATAGAGTCTAATTACTATTATTAATAATAGTAAGAGTATATTAATCTCTCCTATCAGCAAGCAGGTATAATATTGACCTTTTCTTTCAAAGACAGCTATAATGCTATTATTTACTATGCTAGGCATTTCATTCTGCAGTAATAGTCATTAGATGATTAACACAATGGTGTCTCATGCTGCACTCTCAAACTCCTGAATTCTGTTGGACAAAAGATGGTCATGCCCTTCAGCTAAGAGGCAGACATAAGAAAAGTAGAAGAGAAAATAAACACCAGTCCGGCTAAGAAGATGAGCTGAATCAGTGACGACCAATCAAGTGTCTCACATTCATCCTTCCATCCCTGTGCCTATGCATCTGTCCATCCGTCTTTCTTGAACATATCCTTCAAGCTCCACCTGCCATCAGCAGCAAAATACATTGAAGAATACTCATCGATAGTACAAAATTCCCATGGGAAGTGAGGTGTGGCAAAGAGAGTTTGGGCCCAATAAATTTCATGCTTTCTTATATATTTCTCATATTGGGGCAATAAAGCTTCGTACGCCAGTGAATTGAGAGAAAATGACATCTGTCGCTTCAAGGGCAAGGCAATTAACTGCCAGTATGGATCCTTTGCATCTCTCTTCTCCTGCTAGAACAATTTTGGAGGCCACGTGTTCCAAATGGCATACCTCCAAGATGAATAAAGACCACCCAGCACATGTCAGTTCCACATGAGGGAGGAGGGATACCCCCTTGTCATATTAGACCACTGAGATTATGAGGATTGGTGTATTTTAGAAGCTGGAAGCTAGCACTAATTTTCGCGACTAATACTAAGATCAATGCATTGTCTCTCTTTTTGGGGAATTATTTACTCTATTTCCTTTTAAAATTTGCTATAGGGTATATAAAATTATTTACTTTATTTCCTTTATAAATTTGCTATTGTGCACTTACCAGAGAGAGAGAGAGAGAGAGAGAGAGAGAGAAAGTGAGAAAGCAAGCCCTCATGTCTGGGATTCAAACTACATTCAGCCATGTAGGAGTCCAGCGTGTTGCCCACCATGCCATCTGCTGGCCCTTCCCAGCATTGGCTTAACGTGTTCAATGAATACACAAGTTAAGTCATTCAAACTCTTGGAATCTATTTTCTCACTAGTAAAGTAAGGAACACTCTTCTCTGTAGCATTCTACAATTTGTAATAAATTTCTTCAGTATTCAGAACAACAAACAAAAAGCCATTTAATTGTTGCATTTAGTCTATAGCTATCTCTTATTTTGCAAACAAGATATGGGGTTCCATTATTGTTATTCTTAGAATTTTTATACATATCTCTTCTCTAGTATTTACCCCCACATTATTATAACTAATTGTTTATAGATATCTCTGTTTTTGCTTTGGCTGATTTTTTTTTCATTTGTTTGTTTATTTTTACATAAGAGTATGAACTTCTCTAGGGGCGAGAATTGTCTTTTTGATCACTTTATCACCAGAACCTGAGACAGTACTTAACAATCAATAAATTTTTTTGTTGAAATGTAATTATGAATCTTGAAAAGAAAGCTTGCAATAGCTTATCTGTCTCTTCCCTGCCACCACTAAGGAAAAATTGCCCTATAGGATGTGTGAGGAGCTTTAGAGAATGGAAGTGCATACTAAAGAGGGCAGTGACTGAGCCAGAAAGAATGAAAAGGCAATTGAGAAAACTAGGGAAGAGAACAGGAATAACTTATTGGTGTCAAAGGCGACACAAAGAAGGTACAAGGGCATTCAGCCAGATAACACAGTAAAAAGTCCAGGTCAGAGGGCAAAGGCCATCCTTAGTAGTGCACCTAATCATTTCTGAAGCAGAAAATGAAATGTGTCTGAGGATTGGGAGCTCAGGGATAGGGTGATTACATATCCAATATATATATTTTTTTTCTTTCAACCAGGGGCATGCATTGCTGGGACTTTTATAGGGAATGAAAATTTGAGATCTGATGGCAGGGCCTCAACTCTCCAGATGTCTGGGGCCGAGGAATACAAGGCAGGGTGAATTGGTCAGGATGTTGGTGACAGTTTCAAACTTGTCTGACAAGTAGAACAAGACAGGATGATACGAATGGATGCCAAGTAGAGTATCAGGCCTCTGGTATTGTCTCAACTAATGTAATCAGAGAAAGAAAACATTCGACTCTGTCTATCACTAAACATGTCCATCCAACCAAGGGTAGCAATTTTAACAAAGCAGTCATTGCTCTTCAGCATGTTGTAAGGGTCCTTAGGAGGCCATTTGCTCTAACACTGGTTAGTAGGTGGTCTCTACCATCACTAAAGCAAGGAGTCTCATTCCTATCATGATGTCTTCCTGTCTCTGAAGCTGATCTTTGATATATCTTCTGCAGTCTGGGTAAAGCAGCAAAACTTGGGCAACCATGCTTGACAATAATAATCTGCTGACCTTTCGTCCTGCCTTGACTGCAGCTGAAACAATCCACCCATGGTAATGGCTCCATGGAACTGTGTCGACACTGGGGATTAAATTAGAGGATGTTGGAACAAAACAAAGAGCAGGAGCTAAAGAGTATTAGAGAACAAAATGTTTAGGAAGCATTGACAGTCAAGTGTAAGCCTTGAATCCTGAGGGCAGCAGCCTAGAGAAACCTATGGGATGACGTCCAAGATCCGATGGCGAGGAGGGAAAAGAGACCATGTTTTGACACCAGTATTTTCCAAAATGTGTTCAATAGAAATGGAGACCTTAAAAAGTTCTGTGTCTGTACCTTAGTTCAAATATGATGTCCTTTCTTTGCACCTGAGTTCCAAAAGCTATGTCCCAGAATAATTTTCCAGTATCCAAATTATTTTCTTAGGTTCTCTTTATTATAGTATTCTTGCTCCCCAGCTTCACTGTCTGGTCCTACAAGACTATAATATCACTTTTGAATGCCACGAACCCAGTGGCTTCAGACTTTTAGCCTCCCTGTGAGCCGGCCAACAGGAATTGGAGTCCTACCCCTTCCTGCTGGAGTCTCTACTAGATGCAGCTTATTTCCCTACCTGTCTTTTTTTATGTTATCGCTACACTAACTTTCAGGAGCTCTTAACTCCCTTCACTTTTTGCAGGACAACTGTACTTACATTGAGTTATTGGAAAAGTCATGACGTATTTTTTCTATGCGAAGATATGCCATGACTTTTCCTCCTACCCAATAGATCCAGAAGTGCTCTCTTTGATGCGGCTAGGTCAGTGTGTTGTCCTGTCCCCAGGTTCTGACCCTTCGATTTCAGTTCTCAAGTTATAACTCTGACTGTTGTCATCGATTAAAATCGCTAATTGCATAGTATCAATGTACCGAGTGTCCCAACTATTCTAACTGGTTCATCCATCCTCTCTGCTTTCTCTTTACTTTTTAAACAGTTTTCATGTTTTTAACCAAGATTTCCAGTGTAATTCCTTTTTTTTTTTAAATTAGATGAAAGTCCATAGCCACCAGATCCCTGATTTTCTGTGTTGTCTCATTTTCCTGAACTAGGTAACATGGCTGGCTGAGTGGAATGACATGACAATTACTGGATTACATCAGTCATGATACATTCTGGAATAAGTATTCAAATTCAATGCCACCAAGAGATCCCCATCTACTACCTAAACAAATTAGATTCTGTTTGCAAAGGGACATGACGATTGAATATGCAATGGATGATGTCTACTATATTTTTATTTAAAATGACATTATCAAGTTCACTGAATAACAAAATTCTAAGAATTAGAACTACCCAACAATCCAATGAAATCCTGTGATTTTTCCCCCTGGAAATGTCCAAGAAAAGGTAATCTGGCCATCTGAAAATATAAATGAGAAACTGAGAGATTAATTTTCCTACCCAATATAGCTGGAAAAGTCACCAAGCAGTAGGACAAAATCCTGAAAGGACTAGAGGACAGAGCAAACTGGGAGGAGGAAGACTTTCTAAAGCATACTTGGCTCACATCCAATTTTGCTAGGCTCCAGAAACATAAGGTCTCAATTGACAGTAGCACAGGGTGTTGTTTTCTTCCAGTTCCATTGTTGCCTCCCTGTTAAATGACCTTACTTCTATTACCATCACTCTGGGAGTTAATATTTCAATATATAAATTTTGGGGAGATAGGAACATTTAGTCCCTAACATTTTGCCCCTGGTCCCTTGAAATTTATGTTCTTCTCACATGGAAAATACATCTATTTCATCTCAACAATCCCAAATGCCCATACCCACACCAAATTCATGTATTGAGCTATTTAACAGGATTAAGAGGGAGAAAACTTAATCTGACTATGGTGCCAAAAGGTAGGGCCTTTAGAAAAAGATTTGTGATTGAGTGGTTAGGGCAAGATTGAGTTCTGATGGCTTTATGAGGACGGGTACTGAGGCAGACTGGAACATATTCTTTTTGCATGTGCCTCTCATCCTCTTTGCTTCTGTCAGCCATGTCATGATGCAGGCCAACTAGATTCCAGCTCTATTCCTTTCCCAAATTCTAGAACTGTAGTTCAGATAAATCTGTTTCTTCTCAAATCACCCAGTTTCAGGTATTTCTGCTAGCTTAGCCATACAATAATAAAATAACACACCAGACAAGTTATGTGCTCCTGAAATACTGTGAGGAGACAGGCGTAAGATAGGCATTTCTATTCCCAAGGTCACATCTCTGCCTTCCAGGCCCCTGGGGTTGTAATTCAACTCCATGACCTGGTGACCTAACTTTGAGGCATTGGGTGGAAGCATCCTGGACCTTCAAAATGAGAGGGACAATTTCACCCTTAAATGTTAAGGAAGAACTAGCCCTTTCCCCTGGGTCTGTGATGGGTGTGGCAGCCCTGTTGATCTTAGAATCACCTTTGGGGTATTTCTTTCCTTTTCTTGAAGGATACCATATGTTAGTTGCCTTCATTCCATTCCAGTTTTCTTTAGCCCCAACTAGCAGTGTTTCTGCATGTACAATCCCATCTTTATTTCTGGCTCCTATAGAGATTCCTGATAGAGTTCTTGGTCCACACTCATACTAATCTTATCAAATGGTTTCTCAGACATACCCTTAGAGCTCTCTTCAGAACATTATTTCTTTCTCTTTTTTTATTATTATTTTCAATATGGATTGGCTGAGAATTTTTCAAATCTTTAACTTCTGGGTCTTTCTTGCTTAACAATTTCTTTATCAATTCATTTCTCTCTTTCTGTCTTTATCATAAGCAGTCAGGAGGAACAGAGCCATTTCTTCAACACCTTGGTTGGAAATTTCCTCACTTAACTATCCAGTTTTATTGTTCATAAGTTCTACCTTCCACAAAACACTGGGACATGAACACAATTCATCCACATCCTTTTCTCATTCCTAACAAGGATTAACTTTTCTCCATTGTCCAACAGCATGTTCTTTATTTCTGTCTGAGATCTCATGAGACTTCTCCTTACTATTTATATCTCTATCGACATCCTAAACATAACTACTTATGTATGCACCAAGAAAACTTCCTTTACAAAGCTCCTTATCCTTTGCTTTCTAAACTCTCACCAGTAGAATCACCTTTAAAGTCCCTTAACAGCAATGCTGACTTTTTCAAGCATATGCACCTCAAAAATCTGGCTTCTTCTCATTACTCAGTTACAAAGCTGCTTCCACATAGCTGGGAATTTGCTAAAGAAGCACTATGATTCTATTTCTGCATTAAGGTTTCCAGGAAAAAGAAAAGAAGTGAAGTACAGCAGTAAATGAGTATATGTACACACACACGTACACACAAAAAGATTTGCTATAAGGCTTGGCTTAGGTGGTTAGGGAGACTGAATGCCATGGTGCACTGTCTGCAGGTTGGAGACCAAGGGAAGCTGCTTGTGCAGTATGAAAGCCCAAGAGCCACAGAGCTAATGACGCTGGTTTTCAATATAATTCTGACAGCCCGAGAATCATGAGCAGTGAGAGTAGAAGATCAATGTCCCAAATCAAACCATCAGGCAGAGGGAGGGTGAATCCAACAGCCTTACTCCCTGTTCTGTTCAGTTCCCCAACGAATAAGGAGATGCTCACCCACACTGGGAAGGGCCAGCTGCTTTATTCAGTTCACAGATTTAAATGCTAATGTTTTCTAGAAACATGCTCATAGTCATACCCAGAGTAATATTCCACTAGATTCTGGGCATGTCATGGTCCAGTCAAGGTAATGTATAAAACTATTATACACTTTAACTCACAAAGCTCTCTGCATCTATCGGGTTGTCAGAAAAGTCATGACATATTTTTCTAGGCAATAATGCATCATGAGTCTTCCAATGACCCAATATATCTATTTTAACTTTAAACTTTTCCCTATCACAGAGTAAGGGGGCATAGTAAACTTTCTCAAAGACTTAACTCAATTGTGTTTTCTCATATATTCACACCATTCTCCTTGTTGTTATACAGCCATTGGCATTAATATATGTTCAGGTTCTCCAATGCTGTGTATGTGAGTGCGTTTGTGTGTGTAGTTGGAAAGTAGGGATAGGGGGACCAGCAGGTGGCATGGTGGTTAAGGCACTGGACATTCCCACATGGCCAACCATGGTTCGAGTCCTGGGCCTGGTGGCTTGATTTCCCACTTTCCTTCTCTCTGTATCTCTGTCTATGGTTAAATTAAAAAATAAAAAAATGAACAAATAAATAAAATTAAATAATTCTTTAAAAAAAAAAGGAAAGGGATACAATTGAGGAGAGAGTGACTTAAAAAGGTATTTGAAGAACATTCCTGGGACCAGCAGTTAGTGCAATGGCTATGTCACTGGACTCCCATGTAGTCGACCACAGTTTGAGTCCCGGACCCGGTGGCTTAAACTCATGCCGAGTGCATGTGCGTGCGTGCCCAAGATCCCAAGAGGAGAATGGAGGAGAAGGGATTGTGGCGTGGCCATCTACCTTGGGTGTGGGGGGGTGTGATTTCTCGCTTTCTGTCTTTCTGTCTCTTGTTGTCTTTCTGGTGAAAGCACGCGCCCTATAGCAAAAACCTCTCCAAAAAAAGAAAGAAAGAACATTCCCCATCTCAGACTTTGTGATTTTCATTACAAAATATCTAGGAAAACACAGAAAAAGATGAGAGGGCATAATAAACCAAGAAACAGATTGACAACTAATCTGCTGCCAAAATCTTAGAGGAATTTCCTCTAATTAAAATATTCATGGAGTGGGAAAGAGAAGCACAATTGTCAGGTAACATTAACGCGTACAGTGTCACTTGCAGGAGATCAGAACTGCCTACGTAGAGGACGATGCAGAGGCACACGTGTTATGCGTTGGCTCAGAATCAGAGTCTGTGACATTCCCATCACAGACTGAGTGTGTAAGCACAGCTTTACCAGACAGGAGACGAGACAGGCCACAGGGCATAGAGGAGCTGTGATTGTGAGTATATACACATGTGTTTGTGTGTGTGCACACAAATACTGCAGATGAAAAGGATTACATTCCCACACACACAGGTGCATGTATGTGTGGGTGCACATGCACAAACACACATACACACACACACACACACACACACAATCTCCACCCCAGACTGCCCAACTTGGACATCTCTCGAGTACGTTCAGAGATTATAATTTTCAGGAATGCGATAGACCCTGAAGCAGAAGAGTTAAGCTACAGCAAAAGAAGAAAAAGAAAGAAAGGAAGGAAGGAAGGAGAAAAAAGAAAGAGAGAAAGAAAGAAAGAAGAAAAAGAGAAAAAGAAAGAAAGAAAGAAGAAAAAAGAAAGCGAGAAAGAAAGAAAGAAAGGAGAAAAAAAGAAAAAGAAAGAAGAAAAAGAGAGAAAGAAAGAAAAGAAAGAAAGAAGAAGAAAGAAAGAGGAAGGGAGGGAGGGAAGAAAGGAAGAGAGAGAGAGAGAGAATGAAAGAAAGAAAAAAAAAAGAATACAATCTTAGAATACAACCTCAATATTACAGAAACATGGGAAGATAAAAATACATGTCAATAAAACATGGTTTGGCCAATATTGTTTGAGGAAAGAAAAAAAAATACTACTCACTATTTTAGATATCCATAATTATTTTTCTCTAGTAATAACAGCAAACATTCAATATAGAACATCTCAGTTAAATGACCCTGAACAATTTACTTAAGATATCATTGCCTCAATTTCTCACTCGTGAAATGAGAATAAAAATAATTGGAAAGAGTCTCTGTCCTATGTTAGGGTATTTCCACTCTATGTATGTTTGATGTTAAATCAATCCCCATGTGACACACAGAGGTCTACTATGGCATTAGAGTGCCCATTTCACAGATAAGATGGACCTTAAAAAAATTAAATTACTCTTTTAACAACTGATAGACCCAGAATTCTAAGTCACTACTTTAATATTTAGAGCAAATACCCTAATTGCTTCTGTAGAATGTCTCCTCACAGCAAACAAATAGTGGAGAGTCCCTCCTGAGACCAACATTGCCATTAGAAAAATTACTTCAGAAACAGTAACTGTGTCATCAATCTATATGTATCATTCCACCTCCGTGCGAAAGATCTGGGAATAGCATTTTTATAAGTTTCTTTCATTCTTCCCTAAGTGAGAGAGATGCTCCATGGGGTCTTCCTATCACCATCCAGCCTCAGCTTCTGCCAGCCTCACATCATGGGCACACACACACCTGGTGGTCTCTGGGGACATGAATCTGGAACCTTCCCACGGAGTCAGCCTCACCAAGCATTGCATTACTAATTGAGCTCCTGTTTGGGCCCTGGGAATAGTAAGTCAACAGTCCTCTGGACTGAGTGGAAGAAACTGACATAGCCTATCACCAACGTTGGGTAGATACCCTTTTGTTTAGAGACAACACTGGAAACAAAAAGGAATGCTAGTGAAGATAGTCTGCACATGAAAAGGAGGGGAGAGCAATTAAAATGCTGAATAACTGCACTTAAGAAAATCGCTAAAGAAAACAGAATTTGCAGAACTTGCTCTGTAATCTCAATAGATTATGAAAACTACCTTCTCTGAATAGAGAGATGAAAGATGCGATTATATGAAAATAAGTTGAGATAAGAAGGGAGTTGGCTCAGGGGCAAGTAGGAATAAAAACAGGAGTTTGACATGATAAGAAAGATTATAAGGAGATTAAAAAATGCAATAATAGAATAGAAATCTGCATTAAACGCAATAAAGGGCAACTTGAATGCTGTCACATTCACAGTGAACAGATCTGGCCCCTCCTGCCCAGTGCTGTGTCTTTCACTCTTTCAACCCAGAGCTGTTTTCATGAGAGCACTCAGTAAACTTCCTACAAGAAAGCGTCTGTCTCAGTCTGCTTCCCACCATGTGCCAAGACAGAAGGGGCTCTTAGATTTTTAGTTCATGGAAATGTTTTAATTGTGAATATGTATTAAAATCTATTAAATCTATTTTGTCATCTATTGAGATAATCACATGATTTTTCTCCTATATTAGTGTGATTTGTCATCATATGAATAACTGATATTAAGCCAAACTTGCATTCCTTGGCAAAACTCAATTTAGGGATGATAATATATTTTATAAAAATTACGGAGATATGGGCCACCAGGTGGCGTGGTGGATAAGGTGCTGAACTCCCACATGGCTGACCACAGTTGGAGTTTCCGACCTGGTGGTGTGCGTTCTCATTTTCCCTCTTTCTTGCTCTCTCTTTGTCTTTCACTGGTGAGCACACGTGCCCAATAGCAAGTTAAAAGTAAGAGTAATGCGTGGACCGGCAGGTGGCGTGGTGGTTAAGAGTGCTGGATTCCTACATGGTCAACCATGGTTTAAGTCCTGGACCTGAACCTGGTAGCTTGCTCTTTCACTTTCTCTCTTTCTCTCTCTCTCACTCTGTCCCTCCCTGGTCAAATTGAAATAAATAATTACATTTAAATAAAATAACTATTTTAAAATGAAGTAATAGTAATAAAATTAAATAATAGTTGGAAAAGAGTACGTGCAGTGTAATTTATTTTTTTCCCATAGGTCACCTGCACTGGCTGGAGAAAGACAGTGAGAGGGAATGTGAGAAATCATCCCCCAGGGAAGATGGCCACTCTGTGATCCTTTCTCTGTTCTTCTTCTGGGATTTTGGGCATGCACACTCTTGTGCCCAGCATGATTTTCAAGCCTGTACGTCCAGCACTCAAACCATGGTTAGCCATGTGGGAATCCAACACCATAACCACCATGCCACTAGCAAGAGCTTCAAGAAAGTCCCCTTGCCACTAACCAATGTTTTCTTTTTTTAAAAATTGAAGTTAGTTTTTGTTTGCTTGTTTTGTTTTTTAATTTTTTTTCCTTTCTTCCATAAGCAAGAGAGGGAGAAAAGCAGGTCCTCTTAGCTGGGTCCTCCTACCATGATTCACCTTAGCTCCGGCCAGGTCTAGATTATTATGCCCCTGACACGCTCAGGGAGGTCTCCCAGGTGAGTCGGCCTCACAAAGCTTGCATTATTGCCGCACCACCATCCAGGTCTACATAATTGTTTGACTGAGGAGGAAGAGCTCAAGAGATATGGGGGAGAGGGAAGGAGAAAAAGAAGAGGAGACCCAACTGTCAATGAGTGGAAGAAAGCAAAGGGGAGAGGGAAGATAGAAGAACCAAAGGGGCCAGGAAGGAGAGAGTCAGTGTCTTGGTGCCTTGGTCCAAGTCTGGCCTTATTTCTCACAAACATACAACTTAGATCAAATGACCTGAGTTCAGTTGGTTTCAGTTTCTCTATTTGCAAAATGGAAATGATAGTAGCATGTTCCTTACAAGGATGTCTTCAGGTCGAAATGAATGAGTTCCTATAGTAACAAATCATTTCTATTTGTACCCAAGACATAACTTACACTAAAAATGAGTAGCTACTGCTTCAAAGAGAAATAAAACTGGAAAAATGCACATCAGAAGGGTAGACTCCTTGGGTTGCAGAATCATGTTTACTAGTGAAGGATTCAGACATTGAGCCAAACTGCCTCTGCCTCTCAAGAGCTTTCGGTTTTGGAGAAGGTTATTTAAACTTTGTCTTAGTTGTCACATCTGTCAAGTGGGATAGTCACAATAACTATCTCAGAAAATTAACTGAGCTAATAAACGTGTTGAACACAGAGTTTGGCTCATAGCAAAAACTTCAAGAAAGTCCCTTTGCCACTAACACGTTCTCTAAGGATAGAATAGAGGTTTTTGACTCTCTGAAGTGTATATAGTATGAATCAAGGAAGACCTGTATATATTTTTAGAATTTTAACTTGGCTATGTAGTGAATCTTTCACGGTTGAAAAATTTAGTGAAATTCCATCAGAATGTAAACATTTATATTCTCTTTGCATTCTTTGTGTAAGGAGTTGACCTATATAACAACTTCTCATTATTAAGTTGTTTCTCCTTCATAACTCATAAATTCATTTTGCACTTCAGACTTCCCTTGTTGTTAAAAAGAAACGAATTCACTTGCTCAGTCTTCATTTCTCCAGATAATCTTAGTACACAAAATCTGAAGGCCCAAAGTGGGGGGCTGTGGAACATCCATGTGTCTCCACATTCACATTTTAGTTAAAACTTGACAGTGAGAAAGGTGACATCCAGAAGCATCCACCTCTAACAGGTAAGACCCATGCCTCTGGAAACCATGCAGCCTGAACTGGGATGATCTTTCTGGGCATGAAAAATGTCCTGTATATTGAAGCCTCATACTAGCCTGTTTAAGTTTTTCATTCTAAGGAAAGTTGTTTTTTTTTTTTCCAACATCATTAACATATCCCTAGGTAAACTACAGGGATGTGCTTATGTAACCTTGCCTATTTTGTAGCTGGTTCTGTTCTGAAATATGGAAATACAACAGTGTACAACATAAACAAGGCCCTGTCTGCAAGGAGCTATAGGTCAAAGGGGAAAAGCCACCATACCAAGAGAAAAATGCAGAATAGGCTCAGACTAGGGGTGCAGTCCATAGCATGCTGGATTGCAAGACTGGAAGTCATATGGCTGACCACGAGTTTGGATCCCTGGCCTGGGTGACTTGAAATGCATTAGGCATACACTTTTGCCCAAGGTCCTGCTGAGCCGTAGTGCTGGAGAAAGGGGATGTCAGTGTGACCAGGTCCTATCACAGGTACTTCTTTCTGTCTGTCTCTTTCTTCTAAGTGCTATCATAAATAAAATAAATAAGCTTAACAAAAAAGTAGAATACATAGAAGCTGACATTTAAAAAACAGTCTGATACATAGTCATTTTTTAACTCGCAAGCAATAAAATAAATACCATTTAAAGATAAAATATCACTTGATCAAATTGGACTTAAAATATAATGTGACTTTTTTTCAAAGAAGCAAAGAAATAAAAACCTAAATATCCGAAAAAGAAAGGAATGCTCCAATGAATGATGGTGCCCTCACACAATGAAAGATTATGCAGTCCTCTGCTCTGAGGGAACATGAGATTAAGTAGTCACAGGACCCTACCCTCCGGGCATATCAATAGTAGCATTATGAATTGGATATCATTTCAGCACATTTAAGACTGAAACAAGAAATAGATCTTCTCAGTTAGCCACCATGAGTCTCCTGATCCTATTTATAAGGCTCTTGAACATTAAATGGCTCTTTGAAAACAGTCTTTTTATACCTTAAGTGCAACTTGAATCAGAAACATATATATTTTGCAGCTATTTGAATCACAGAAATGATTGAGTTTTTGTCAGTTTAAGAGGGATTATCAGCTCTGCATATAACATCTTTGAAATGCCAATGAGCTCTCTTCTTCAGGATTTTTGCTGGAAGAAGCACCCACTGTGTTGTCAGACACATCTTGGTTTACATCTCAGCTCTGACCGTGCATTACCTTTACGAATCTCTCCATTCTCTTTAGCGTGTTTTACTTGGCTGTAAAATGGGGATTACAATGAGCAATTTTACAGTATTGAGAGTTGAGTGGGCTCAGATTTACAGAGCATGCATTTGCCTCAGAGTTAAAGTGGTAAAGCTCAGTTCAATTTCTCTTCTTTTTTTCTTTCTTTTTCTTTTGGTACCATTTGTATATAAGACAGGAAGACCCCCAAATGCCTCGTGTGTTAGGAAATTAAATCTTCATGAAGGTAAATGGAACCCTGGGGATTTTCCCTCTTGCTATGGCAGAGAATGTTAGGGCTTTTTCAACTCCTGGCAGCCCAAGAGATCACATGTTTTCCAAGATGGAATTTAGACTGGTTCTCAGAATTGGCTGAGAATGAGAAGGTCCTGGTAGCTAGTAGGAGGGTCAGGCCAACCAAAGGGCGTAGAGAGAACTCTGGATCCAGATCATGTAGGCAACTCAGGATCGTAATAAAGTACTCACAAGATGTGAAATCCCAAATCTCTGATTCAAATACTCTGGAGTTGAATTCAAATACTCTGGATTCTACTTCTTCTCAAAATAAGATAGCGACTCTGGCCTTGGTGACATATGATGTAATTTCAGTTGAAAATTTAAATTAAGAATTAAGAGTTTATATAATAAGAGAAAATGGTTTTATGAATACCATAGAGTAAGTTGAAATCATTTTTTAAAAAATACACTGATGTCTTAGTTTATTTGGGCTTCTATAACAAAACACAAGGAACTAGGTAGTTTTTAAACAACAGAAATGATTTCTCAGTTTTGGAGGCTGTACAGTCCAGGGTCAAGGCACTAGCGGATTGGGTGTCTGGGCGAGAACCAGCTTCCTGGTACATAGACACCCATCTTCCCCCGGTGTCTTCACAGGGTGGAAAGGGCAAGGTGGCTCACAACTGGTGACTAGGTTTCAACCTAAGAATTTGGAGGGGATACACACATTCAAGCAATAGCAGCTGATTTTAGAAAAAGAATAATCAAAATAAATAATAGTTACAGGTGGTTCTTGGATAGGGCCAAAGTCCCAACTGCAGCCTACTGCACGTCTGCCGTTTGGGACCGCGGCTCTGGACAATGTCAAGAAGAACTGAAGAGGTGAACCCGTGAGCTTTTCCTAAGTCAGCACTTAGTTCGAGCTGCTAGGCCTCTGAGCACTGCCTAAGTGATTCTGCCTAGCACCGGCAACGTGCCAGGGACACAATCTAGAGCTGATGAATGATGTCTCCTCTCCCAGTTGTTTGACCCTTGCGTCCCGCTTCCCTCGGTGTTTAGACCCTCTCATCATGTCTGTCAAAAGGTCCATGACTGCAAAGGCGGAATTCCGGGTCTTCAGTTCTCACTGGCGCCTTGATAATTCAGAAAAATGTCAAGCTTGGTCAGAAACAGTCCCAAATTGCACACTTTCCTAAACTTTCCGTAGGACAGGCAATCCTCTATCTCAATCTTAGGCTATTACTCTGCAGAATCTTACAGAAAATCAGTGACATTGGGACCTTTCCATTTGAAGAATAAGGGAAGTTGAACCGGCCTGAATATTCTCTTTTTTGGTTGAGGGCACCATTAAGTCTCAACAGGCCAGATGATAAGTACCAAGAGAGACACTGTGATAGGCTAGAGATCATTTGGGAAAGTCAACGGCAGGGATGCACGGGTCTCACGTGTATGTAGAAAGCGAACGTCCCAGATATACTGGGCGTATGAACATGCTCGGACCTATGAAAGAAACAGGTATTATTAATGACAAGGAAAGGACGTGAAAATGCTGAGACCTCTTATCAATTCAGGCTCAGAAGGATCTGGGCTCGGGAAAAATACCACTTGAAACAGGCAGGTCAGCAAATAAAATCAGATCACTTAAGTCTTGATTAACCAGATGTCAGGGATGCAGTGTGGAGGAAGAACTAGGGGATATTTTACAAGAGTCTTTGGTGTTACTGCAACGGCAATAGCAAATCACCCTTGTAGAATAAATGCAAAGGAAAGGGATGACTCATGAAGTGACTATGAAACGCTGAGCATCTTACACACATGAGGTCATTTTCTTGACTTATTTATTCCGCATGTCTTTCCGGAACATGTTTTTGCCTCGGGTAGCTTAGATTTCCGTAAGAGAGATAACCAGTAAAATAATAAACATGTGATATAATGTCAAATACAAATAAGTATGCTGAAGGAAAATAAAGCAAGATAAAGAAGAACATGTGGCCAGGAGGAGGGGCTATT
>NW_006159931.1:1063059-1117744 GCF_000334495.1 Tupaia belangeri chinensis
TAGTGGAAAACACGTGAGCTTATGACGTGAGAAAGTCACACGGTGAACTGAGCGAAATCCCACACATGCTTCCGGCAGTGAAAAGAGCCTAGGTATGGGCCTTAGGCAGGCAGGAGCTTGGCCTCATCAGGGAAGAGCAAAGATGCCCACATTTTTGTTGCTGATTGAGCAAGAGGCAGAGTGATGAAGAAGCTCGGATGCTCAGGCAGGGACCAGAATGTAGAGAAAGCTCTACATCCCGTCAGGACCTTTGATGAAATCATTGTCAACGTAATCTGGTAGGGAGGATTTCTGCCCCTCAGTGCAAAGACACAGGAGGCTGGTCTCCAAGGCATTTCTTCTAGTACATGTGGTCTGAATAAGACAGAAGAGGATAAACAGATGATTGAAAGATTGTTTGATAAAAAGATGAAGCAAGCAAGGAAGGAAAGGAAATAAAAATGGAGTTAGATTAGATAGATAAATACAAATAGAACATTAGCACCTGGGTGTTAAGGCTACACATCCAGCCCTCATTTCACCGTACTAAACCAGTTAAATTATATCCCGAGTGATTCGGAAGTGTGAATTACAGACCACTCATAATAAATTCTCTTTTACAACTTTAAAATGGGCATTTATGCATCTCAATTCTATTCAAAATATAATTATCATTTAATTATTGAGGCTAGGTATGTATGCAGAGGAGTGAGGTTAAGGCTAGAAAAAACTTTTAAGAGCGCTCTTTTATCCAAGGAACTTTTGATATTCATCGAGAAAATATGTCAGTAGAAACAGGAACCATTTCTGAAATACCAGCAATGACAGAGGCTAGAGAAGACCATGATGTGGAAGGGACTCCGGGCCCGAGAAGCAAGTTGAAGTTCATTTAAATCCTAAAATAGAAAATGGTGCAATCCTGATAAAATTACCAACTTCTTTTTCCTTTAATTAATGGTCGTTTTAAAAAGAGTATATACCAGGCTGGCAGGTGGCGTGGTGGTTAAGATGCTAGACTTCCACATGGCTGACCGTGGTTCAAGTCCCGGACCTGGTACCTTGCTTTCTTACTTTTCCTTTCTTGCTCTTTGGTCAAATTAAATAATAATAATACATATAATTATATAATTCTTTTTTTAAACTTTATTTATTTATTTATTTTTAATTTGACCAGAGAGAGACAGAGAGAGGGAAAGTGAGAAGGCAAACTTCCAGGTCTGTGATTTGAACTGTGGTCCGCCATAGAGGAGTCCAGTGCCCTTAACCCCTTAACTACTAAACCACCTGTGGCCCCAAATAATTCTATTTTTTTAAAGGGTTTATACCTTTCCTACAGAAAAATAAGCAAGAGCATAGAGTAAAACTACAATAAGAGAAAGGATATTAAAACACAGGGTAGACCATCTTTTATGAAATCACTGAAGTGTTGATAGGTGAGAAAGACAATCAAAACAGAGCAGAATGGAAAATTCAGAAGTGTACCCAAGTTACAGATGAAAACATGGTTTATGATAAAAACAGCACTTGTGATTTTGCCCACTGTACGATGGTACGGAAGTGATACCGACTCTGTGGAAACTAGACTTCCAGCACCCCTAGGACCATCCTCTGTTACCTTCAGTATGGTGGTCAATAAGTTACACTGCTTGTGGGGATGAGGCATGTCCACCTCCATGAAAGGAATTTGGCAATAAATAGGACACTTCACAAATTTACCCTCTGATCTAAACATATCACTTCCAGAGTGTAATCGAAAAATAGAAACTGACTTACGCATGGAGTTATTCACGAAGGTATTAGTGACGATGGCAAATGTCTACGAATGGAGGTCTGCTTACATAAACCGGAGCACACAAAGGGGCATTGTGCAGCTGTACAGAAAATGGCAAAGAAGGCGAGGTGCTGACAGTCATCTTCACGGTGTGTGCTCAGTGAGACACGTAAAGCCTAGGTCTAGAACGTCGCATGCACTGTGATTCTTTTCTGTAACAGAAAGGAGGAAATATGCACTCGCTTTTCATTTATTTTTGCAAAAGGAAAGATAGTGACGATGAACCCAAATGAGTAAAATGGTGATTATAGGGGAAATTAAAAACAGAGTATTTTTAGAAGAGAAGCTACACTTTTCTGAATGTATTTTCTCCCTCTATTCATATAGAAGTGTTTACATACTCAAAACTTAAATTTAAAAGGCAGTCACTAAGAATTGAAACAAACTAGAATGAATGTATCTAACTGTGTATGAAGTTGATGATATTATGGTAAAAATTTTAATTAAAATGATTTTAAAACACTGTATTTTGACTGTACATACTCTGTAGTCATTGTGCAGGGGAGAAAAAATATATATAATATATAATATATATATACATATATATAAATACGTACATATTTTATCTGTATATAATATACATTTCAATGAATGTCATAAAGAAATTAGATCATGGGACCAGCAGGTGGCATGGAGGCTAAGGTGCTGGATTCCACAAGGCTAGCTGCACGGTTCAGGTCCCAGATACAGCAGCTTGGAAATTACACTGGGTGCGTGTGCGTGTGCGTGTGCGTGTGTGCGTGTGCGTGTGCGTGTGTGTGTGTGTGTGTGTGTGTGTGCCCAAAATCCTGAGAGAAGAATGGGGGAGAAGGGATCACAGTGTGACCATCCTCCTTGTTGGGGGGAGGGTGATTTCTCATTCTCCCTCTCTTTCTGTCTCTCTCTGCAGTGAGTACATAAGCTTATATGCCCTATGGGAAAAAAAATCTAAAAAAAGAAAAAAAAGTTAGAACATCATTTTCTTTCTCTGAATATTGGCAATGTAAAAAAAAATAATAAAAAAAAAGTGTTCAGGATTAATCCTGCCTTTTCTGCACAATGTGTAATATAAGATAACTTAGTAGTCATAGATGAAGTGGGGGAACTGTTCTTTAAACAGAAATTCCAGTTGCTGCATGTGGGAAGAATGACAAAATTAGAAAATGACCACTTTGCAATGTCCGATGAAATAACCGATTCACACAATAGTCATCAATGGATGAAATCCTGAGATTAAAATGTAACGGGGCTACACTGCAAGTGGTTAAATGTCTGTCTCTTGAACGTACTGGAGAATCCCAGCATCATTAAAGGTAGAAAAGTAAGACTTTGTTAGATTCCTGGTCTAATGCAACATGCAGCACAGCTCGCCAATCATGAAACATGCCTATCCAAATGTTGAGATGGGTGGGGACCAGCAGTTGGTATAATGGCTACGTTGCTGGACTCCCTGTAGTTGACTGCAGTTCTAGTCCCTGACCCAGTGGCTTAAACTCACACCAGGTGCCTGTGCGTGTGTGCCCAAGATCCCAAGAAGAGAATGGAGAAGGGATTGCGGTGTGGCCTTCCCCCCGGGGACCCATTTCTCGCGTTCTGTCTCTCTCTCTCTCTGTCTTTCTGGCGAGCACACACACCCTATAGCAAAATCCTCTCCAAAACAACGTTGAAATGGACCTGGCTGTGGTGGTGCAGGCAGTCAGGGCTGCTGGGCTGGGGAGGAACATGGAGGGTGTCTCTGTTTTTCTCTCTTTCTCTCTCTCACATGCAACTACATAATTTAAAAAACTAAAAGTTGAAATTGAGCCTAACCAAGAGCTTATTTCTATGTATGACTACCCAGGAAATAAAAGGGACAAATTAAATGATGCCAAAAAAAAAAAAAAAAGCAGGCAGAGAAGTGCATCATGTGTTGAACTTTGAACTTGCATGACAACAATTAATTTCTGCATTGATATGAAAATCAAAATGGGAAGAATATGCACTTGATTTTAAAAAGTAAGAGTTGCTAACAAGAAAATATAACAGTATGTGTTCATCTCATAATTCAAACAGATCAAGTTGTAAAAATACCTTTCTAGGCAAGCATAGAAATTGGACTAGATATGATTAGATGATATCATGAAATTATTGTTCATTTTGGTAGATGTTACAATGTGACTATGTAATGAAGTGACGTGTTTGTTTTGAAACACGTACGAACATTTTTGGAAAGAAAAGGACTTGATCAAGTGAATCTCAGTCAAAACTGAGAGAACTGACCAACTTCGATACTCGGTACCTGGACAATTATTGTGCTTTTCTTCCTTCTGGTAAATATGTTTAAATGTTGTATTAATTTAAAAACCAAAACAAATAAAGAAGGAACAAAGTCTGTGCTTCTAATGTTGATCATTCAATTTCCAAAGCTTTTCTCCTTTTTCCTCAAACACTGAGCAGTCGCTTGCTTAGACTGCTATTCTGTTACATGCCACCAAGAACTCTAACAATAGAACTGTAGCAAAAGTAAAGGAATATACACACATATACACATCTGTGTGTGTGTGGTTTTCCATACTGCATTTCTGGAAAGCCTTACTCTGGGAAATCACTAGGCTGTATATTAAAGGTGTTTATATACCTCATTGTATTTACAGATGAATCATTGAAGTGCAGGTAATAGCCCACAAAAGTGTGATCAAAATGCACCATATTCTCCACATCACAAAGAATAAACCTTAATGTATGCAAATTAAAATATAATTTATAAGGCTAAAGGATCCTAAAATGGAATGCAGAATGTGACAAAATACAATCTAATCATATTACAAATGTATGAAACAACCTTCCTGAAGGGTGGAGGGAAAAGGTACCAATGTAAGTACATTTTGAAATGAGGAGAGTCTGTAGGGCTACATTCAGAAGAAATCACAGACGTGCACTGTGCTCTAGCTGATGAGCTTGTTTCCCATGGGGGTGTGGGTTAACAGCTCTGACAGCGCTGTGCATACGTGCTGTAATTGCACAGTTAAATAAATGAATGGCAGATGGCAGGAGCCCGTTTTTTCACTGTTAGAGTGGAGCTTATAGATAAGCAAGTAGAAAAGTCTACAATAATCTACGTTGTAAGGGATTAGAATCACAGACTTTAGGATGAATTTATATCCAGCTTAATATAGATGTAGATGATTATACATAGAAATATTTATAGATATGTGTATATACACAGCTTAGTATACACAAACATACATTCCCTTGGTCTGTCAGCTGAGTGTACCTAAAAGCAATGGCTTCCAGCAGCAAACTGTTCATCTAGAACCCCCATCTGGTTTTCTAATACCAGTCCCCAGTAAATGAAACCAGGGTTCCTTGGAGAAATATCTGATTCTAGAACAGAGGTTGAAAACATGGAAGGTGCTGGAGGACAGTAGTGACAGAAACTACAGACACACACATCCCAGTGATCGTGATCCATGGTGAGGACGAACAGGAGCCAACTGGAACAGCTCTCAGCAGACAAAGATAGACAAATCTGGGCAACAGAATCAATAGCATTGGATTATAAATCAAAGGATCAAATAAATATCCTCAAGTGCATGCGGCTCTAGATAAACAGGTGAGAAGAGACACGTCCCTTTCAGAACTCCAGACGATTCATGTAGTTCCTTTACCCTCTAGGACGTAGAATGTAACTCCCCATTCCCAATGTGGCCTGTCCATAGTGACTTTCCTTTAAAGAGTCTGGGCAGTATGGAATGAGGCACAGCAGGCTAACCTCACAGTGAAGAGATCACCAACTGACGCTGCCTAAGCCCACAGCTTCACTGATAACCCATACTGATAAATAGTATACACCTTTGCCACGACCTAACAAAAATGGCTCTGCTTTTTGGTCTCCACCCAAAACACAATAGCTCATTTTCTGGACATGAAAAAAACATCCAAAGACATTGAGAGACATTCTACAAAATACCTGACCATACTCTCTGAACTACCAAGGTCATCAAAAAGATGGAAAACCAAGAAAGTATCACAAACAAAAGAAGCCCAAGAAAACATGACTACTACATGGAATGTGGTACTGAGGGTAGGCTCTTGAAATAGAAAGAGAACTTTAAGTAAAAACTGAGAAAGTCTAAATTAAGTATTGACTTTAGTTAATAATGATGTAGCAATATTTACTCATCAACTATAGTACATGCACTGTGCCAATGTGAGGCTTTGATCACGTGAATAAGATGTTAATATCTTCACACTACCTTCCCACTTTCTATAAACTAATACTGCTCTAAAACAAAAGATATATTTTAAAATACAAATCTTAGTTGTACAGGGGTGTTATTAATTTAGAGTGAGAATGAATTTAGAGATATTTCAATAAGAAGAATCCTACCCTCTTACTTCACATCAAGGAAAATGGATGCCCCAAAAGAAAGATTGACACATATAAGATCGTATATAGCAAAATTTGCTCAGAAGTACAACTGTTTGGGACCAGCAGTTAGCGTAATGGCTATGTTGCTGGACTCCCATGTAGTTGACCGCAGTTCGAGTCCCGGACCTGGTGGCTTAAACTCACGCCGGGCACATGTGCATGCGTGCCCAAGATCCCGAGAGGAGAATGGAGGAGAAGGGATTGCGGCATGGCCATCCCCCCGGGGAGTGATTTCTCGCTTTCTGTCTCTCTGTCTCTCTGGCGAGCGCACTGTCCTATAGCAAAAACCTCTCCAAAAGAAAATAATTACGACCATTTCACTTTATCCCAAATGGTGCTAAAAGCTAAGATAGAAGCTCTGAGGGACTTGACTCTCAATACAAGTTTTTTAAATGTTTGAAATTATTTCTGGTTCAGTAATGTTAGCTAAAAAATGGGTAAGATTAATCAAATTCACCAAAAAATCAAGATGTGTTGGGTTTATCAAGATAACATTTATCTCACAGAATTTCTATTTTTTATTAATAAATGTCAGAGGTCACATTCACTAGCCAGAGATGGGGGGTGGGGAGGGAGAGGAAGAAATCACCCCCTACTGGGGCATGGTCATTTCTCTATCTCTTCTCTTGCATTCTTAATCCTGAGAATTTTAGACATGTATATACATGAGCCTAGCATGCTTATCAAGCCACCAGGGCCAAATTTGAATCACAATCAATGACGTGGGTTCCAGATCCCTTCTCACTAGTTCATTTCATAAAACTGGCACACTGTTTCCAGTGGATAACATCCAAACAGAAGCCAATAGCCCCCTCAGTGTAATCCTTCAGCTTAATGAAATTTGTGTCCAGTATATAGCCTTAAAACTTAGTTCTTAGGGCTTCAGAATTAAAAAGCAGAGTTTGGAAGATTAATTCTACCAACCAATCTCAGAAGATACTAAAGTTAATTTAAGAAGCCATTTTATTGATTTGAATGTAATTAGACATTTAACTAGGTCATAAACTAGAACTCTGGTATTAATAGGAGTAACCCAATCTGCAGTCAGTCTGCATGAGAAGCCACACTGTAACCAAAAGTGTGCATGGTTAGCATCGAACCAGACCAGAAGTGGGTGTGGTTAGCATAGAACTGGAGCTAGGAGCTCTGAGTTGGCAGGCTTGAACTCTTCATGGAAGTCAACTCAGGCTCCCAGTGAAGCCATCTTACAGCATCAAACTACCTCCTTTGGTAGACCTAGCAGAAACTCACGCCGGGCACATGTGCATGCGTGCCCAAGATCCCGAGAGGAGAATGGAGGAGAAGGGATTGCGGCATGGCCATCCCCCCGGGGAGTGATTTCTCGCTTTCTGTCTCTCTGTCTCTCTGGCGAGCGCACTGTCCTATAGCAAAAACCTCTCCAAAAGAAAATAATTACGACCATTTCACTTTATCCCAAATGGTGCTAAAAGCTAAGATAGAAGCTCTGAGGGACTTGACTCTCAATACAAGTTTTTTAAATGTTTGAAATTATTTCTGGTTCAGTAATGTTAGCTAAAAAATGGGTAAGATTAATCAAATTCACCAAAAAATCAAGATGTGTTGGGTTTATCAAGATAACATTTATCTCACAGAATTTCTATTTTTTATTAATAAATGTCAGAGGTCACATTCACTAGCCAGAGATGGGGGGTGGGGAGGGAGAGGAAGAAATCACCCCCTACTGGGGCATGGTCATTTCTCTATCTCTTCTCTTGCATTCTTAATCCTGAGAATTTTAGACATGTATATACATGAGCCTAGCATGCTTATCAAGCCACCAGGGCCAAATTTGAATCACAATCAATGACGTGGGTTCCAGATCCCTTCTCACTAGTTCATTTCATAAAACTGGCACACTGTTTCCAGTGGATAACATCCAAACAGAAGCCAATAGCCCCCTCAGTGTAATCCTTCAGCTTAATGAAATTTGTGTCCAGTATATAGCCTTAAAACTTAGTTCTTAGGGCTTCAGAATTAAAAAGCAGAGTTTGGAAGATTAATTCTACCAACCAATCTCAGAAGATACTAAAGTTAATTTAAGAAGCCATTTTATTGATTTGAATGTAATTAGACATTTAACTAGGTCATAAACTAGAACTCTGGTATTAATAGGAGTAACCCAATCTGCAGTCAGTCTGCATGAGAAGCCACACTGTAACCAAAAGTGTGCATGGTTAGCATCGAACCAGACCAGAAGTGGGTGTGGTTAGCATAGAACTGGAGCTAGGAGCTCTGAGTTGGCAGGCTTGAACTCTTCATGGAAGTCAACTCAGGCTCCCAGTGAAGCCATCTTACAGCATCAAACTACCTCCTTTGGTAGACCTAGCAGTACAATTTGCATCTCTGCCTCCTTGGTTCATGTCTTTTAGGATTTGCCAACCTGCATGTACATTGGAATCAGCCGAGAAGTCTGAAAAACTCCCTGATACTGGAGCCCCACCCAAGAACACTCAACTTGGAATCTCTGGGGGGCAAAACTGAAGCCCTGGCACGTGGGCATTTGTCTATCGTTCACTTATTACAAGGTCGTAGTTGAAAATTACCAGCCAATAGCCTGTATTTCCTGTACCCATCTCCCACATGCCTCTCCTGAAAGACAAATGATTTTGTTCTGGAACTTCTATTTCAAAAAATATCACACCTAGAATAACAATGCAAACTTCATATTTTAACAGACAACTGTCACTGGTAGGCCAACACACAGGCTGTAGGCTGATGAATTTTCATGTTCAATTCAAATAAAACATATCTTTATTTATATACACGTTTAAATCACCCTATAAAGAAAAGGAATCATATTTCTATCAGACATTTTCTTAAGTCAGAGCATAACTCCTTCTTCCTCCTTCTGGGTCTGCTATAAGCATTACTGCCATCGTGGAAATAAGAAAGATGCAGAAGTGGAATCATATTTATTAGTTTGTAAATTGTTATGTTACTATTTTGTCAAGTGTTATCATTCCTGATTTTCTATTGTTCTAAATCTTCAATTTCTTATGCTGCTCCTTTCCTTCCATTCCCAGGGCTAGAAGTGGGCTTTGGAGGTGGCCAAAGACATTGAATATGACTCATTCATGGGCTTGTACATATAAATTAACTTCTCCTCTTCCTCCCTGCATTACTTATGGTATCTAAAAAATTTATCAGGTCTTCACTTCAGCAAAGAGAGGACAAGGACACAGACTTGCATGAAAACATGGTCCAGACAAGTGTTTGCTGTTGCTGTTACTATTTTTTTTTTCTGGTTCAGTATAAGAATAGATAGGTGCTAGGTTTGAAAATTACATTAAATTTTGTAAAACGTTGTAAACTGTTATTTCTTAAAGTACTAAGTTGTTTAACAGAATGATTATAAATGTACACCTCAGATCAACATGGATGCATGGAACACAAATCTAAGATTTTCACATAAAAACCGAAGCAGTTTTTAACTACTTTACATGCAGCGGTGGTCCCCATATTGTAACGTCCAAGAACTGGTTGGTCACTTTAAGTGGTCCTGTCTATATTACCCATTACTTGGGGATATTTGGCTGTGTTCTCAAAGAGCATCTGTGTTCCCCTACATCTGAAAAGTGGAAGCACCTTAGTCACCAGGCGTATTTCTGTGTATATTTATTTACTTTCACCTTCACATTTTCCTCTCCAGTCCCTGGCCAGGGAGACATACACATTTGACTGCATTTGTGCATCTGGCTTCATCGAACACATCTGCCATCCTGCAGTGCATATGTCTATCTGAAATACATCTGTCTACATCAAGCGCATGCAGAATCTCCCCACAAACACAGATCTCCATGAAGCCCAGGTTTAAACGTGTCAGGATTAAGTCATAGAGTGCCTCAGCTCTGCCTTATTTACCTTCGTTTTGCTTTCAGTGTCACCCCATGATTACTTTTTATTAAATGAATAGTGACCTCAAAGATGTAGTTCTCCGTTTTATATAACTCACTGGGAGTAACTTTTACTCCAGAGATGACACTAAGATTTTGCCTGGACGTTCTTAGAGTCTGAGACCTGGCTGTGTTTCAGGACTGAAAAAAATGCCAAAAAAAGTGAGCATACATTATTATCATTGTTGTTTTTTCCATGCAGAGTCTTCTTCCAAAAGCCAGGAAAACATCAAAGGAAATTATAGAAGATAACCTCTAATAATTATAAATGCACCTGCTTTAAAGAGAAAGGAAAAAGGAAAATTTAGGCCCTGGCTTATTCGAGTTTGCAACCAATGCAAGACCTTGGGCCATGCCTGTCCTAACCTCACTCATACCTGGTACTATGCACTTTCCTGGATATTTTACTACATGAACAGTTTAGAGGCTGGAAGGCAGAACCAGCAAACTGTGGACACATAAGAACGTAACTATAGCTTCGTAATGGGTGGCTGGATGCATCTGTCTCTATGTGATCTTTCTAGTCTTCAAGCTACCTCTTGCATGTATTCCCTACCTACCACCATTGTTCCATACCCTGTAAACTGATTGATTTTAAAGTAATAGCAGTAAAAATGTGAAAATGTGGCTATAAGGACTGAAGGAATTTGAACAATACTGAGGTTTATAAATGAAAGAGAGAATCTTTTAAATGGTAATGAATTGCTTTGACCAAGCCCTCAGAGGCAGCTTCAAAAAAGCAGGATTCACTATGGGTTGTACCTATAGTCAGTTCCAGCAAAATTGACCATTGGGGAAACTAAAAACAATTGATTCACACAGTGCACTGCCACCTCAACTCAGTCCTTCCCAAATCTGTGTGTAATATCTGAATTTGAGGGTTCTATTAGAAACTAGACATGCCTCAAATACCATGCACTTACACCTGCTGCCAGTCACTCCAGCAAAAGCCGAGTGGAGCACTTTCTGGACGCCAAGCACACGGCCTGCCACCAGAGTACAAGCAGGAAACAGACCAGGCTCTGCCCTCCAGGCATTTAGTGTACAAGAGGGGGAAGCATTCATGTCAACTTGTGAATTCGATATGATAAGAACTAATGAAAGATATGCATAAAACATCATCGAAATACAAGAGGAGTTCTTGGCTAGACCTAAGAATTTAGAAAGGCAGAAATGACATACTGACGAAATGAGAGTTAGGGGAACAAACATGGGAAGGCTTTTACAGCCAGAGTAAAACGAATCGAGTAAGCAACAGAACGGTAAATGTGGTTAATTTCAAGATGTTGAGCAGTCGAAGTGCATCAGTCGTGAGATGATGAGGCCAGGAATTGAAGCTATCGAAGTAGATTTGAGATGGTCCTGGAGGCGAAGGAATTTAGAATCATCCTGGAGATGATAAGGACTCATTTAAAGGATTTAGAACTTAAGATGACTTCCCAGTCTTCAGACCTGAGTGTCTGAAATAGTGTCTGGGGATGCCATTCACTGGGCGAGAGAATACAGGTGGAGAGCAAGCTGAGGAGAGAGGGTGGATGGAGAGTTCAGTCCCCAGCATGCCGAGTTGGAGCAGGATGGGGAATATCCAACTGAATTTCTGAGTGGATTGTCAAATACATCATGTTAAGGTATGACTTCAGGTGAATATAGGGACTTAGGAGTCATCGGGGTAAGGTCAGTTATAAAGCTGTAAAGGTACAGCCTATTTGAACTATGAAAGCATGTGGAAGAAAACAGGGTAGCCAGACAGAGAAGAACCTTGGAGAGCACTGTTTCTTGAGGAACTCATAGTATCCCAGGAGGGACGAAATGGAGGCAGTACTTCAAAGAATGCCTGCTAGAAACGCTGTGTTGCCTTTTAAAACGTGTATGCCCAGGCGTTAATTCTAACCTCTTAGACCCAAATCAGTATCTGTTAGGTAGGGCCTGGCCATGTGTACTTTGAGAAGAATTCCACATTGATTCTGATTCATACTTTTAGTTAAACACTGAAGTAGAGAGTTTCAAAGATGTAAGGAAACATGTCCCTGAAATGGCCTATAAAATAAAGACTAAAAGGATCCATTTTACTGGTGATATGAAGATTACGTGTCTTCTCTTAGTGTGTGGCATGACTCCGTAGAAGGAAGAGAGAGTGGATTGCACTCAAATTCCGTATTCGGTACCTAGTGCTACACAACAAATTACCACAATTCAGCAGCTTAAAAGATGACAAATTTACCACTCATGGTTGTTTTTTGTTTCGTTTTGTTTTAATTTGAAAACAGCTCAGGTGGACCTCTGCTCGGAGGCTTGCAAGATGACATCACATGGTGAAATGTGCTGCCTTGTCACCTGGAGGCTTGGATCAGAAAGGATTCATCTTCAATCTCACTCAAGTTCCCAGAATTTGTTTCTGCAGAATTGTGAGACTGAGGCCCCAGCTTCATACTGACTGTTTCCCAGAAGCCAACCTCAAACACAAAAGTTTACCCACAGTTCCTTCCCATCAAGCTTCCCCCACATGGCCACTTATTTCAAGCCTCTAAGTCTCCTCTAAGTCTGTTAGCAAGACAGAATCCTATATAATAGAACATAACCATAAAAAGGGTATTCCATTGCTTTTCCAATATTCCACTGGGGGAACCATCTCATAGGTCCTTCCCATACTCAAGAGGAGGGGGTTCTTCCAGGACATGGACACCAGGACACAGATCACGGGGAGCCTTAGACCGTCTGTCACAAACGTCATACATTAAACATCTGTGTTTTCTTTACTATATTGATATCAAGATGGGGTGGAAGAAAGGTTAAAAGAGAAACAGAACAGCAAATAAATAAAAGTACCAGTCATGACTACTTCTCCAAGAAGGTCATAAGCCAACTGGCCATATTATAAGTCACCTAAGCCTAGAAACATCATTAGTTTGGACTTCTCTTTGGCCCGAGGACTAAATCAGGCTGAAAGAAGAAAGATCAGAAAGTCTTGAATTTAGGACCGAACAATAAAAAAGAGAACACACAATATAGTAATGATATTGTATTCCTGGGGAAATAGAATCCAGGAAACCAAGTGAAGCATAGCTTTTTCTTTCACAGAAGACTTCGGTTTCTCAGTGCCAACACCACTGGGTTTTTCGCCTGATGTCCTTAAGAGAAGAAACATAAACTCTAATGAGTTATCTTAAATATTCCCGAAGTAAATCTGTTCTCTAGTCTTTATGTTTCCCAATTCTGTTTCTGTCAGTTTTCTTCTCTCTCTCTCTTTAAAACACACACACACACACACACACACACACACCTTCTCGTATTCCTTCTTTCCTAAAATCACACACTCTGAAATCAATAAACCTGGTTCAACCATTTGCTAGTGGGGTTTTCTATTTAAATTATTGGAAATAGAGTTGCAAATAACACTTGCCTCGGTGGTGGTGGTGGGCGGGGGGATCAGCAATGCACTAAATACCAATACTGATACGTAGTCCCTACTGTCACAGTCTCAGAGATAACAGTAACCCAGACTACTGCGATGATCTTAGAGAGTGTAGATTCAGTAATGGCAACTTCAATGCATGCACTCACAGTCGTCACCATTCAACAGGAAGGGAAGCATATCAGACGCCTGGTACATTATGTCCTAGCCCTTAACCTCACCCTGACTGGAGGGAAAGTTCCAGGACAAAGGACGGTCAGCAAAATCAGTGACTGACAGGGTGAGGCACTTAGATATTGCCCAACGAAAGCAGTCAGATAAGGTTCAGAGTAAATTCACCCAACGGGTATTAACTCCTGATTCTTGTTTTTGTTGTAAAGGAACTTTAATCAATAGAGTAGTCAGGAACACCTTCCAACTGCTCATGGAAGAGAGTCCTAAAGGCAGTAAACAATGGTGTCGGGCATGCCCTGTCTTTGGACATGCTTGATCGAACCACCCAGGGGAGCTGAGTCACTCTAAATTCACACAGATGAAAGAGATGATGCCTGTGGCCAATATTGTCCATTCCGAGGGAATGCTAAGAAGGCAAGCCTGGTTTGGAGGCATTAACAGGAGAGATTACTGGTGTGACCACAGGGAGGAGAGACACCATGAGGGACTCATGTAGAAAGACTAAATGAGCCATTTAAAATGATGTTTTTGAAAGCTTTAATGGAGTGCAACTAAGCCTAAAGTATAATTTTAAGAGAAAAAATGGAGTATTCAAAACTGTATATACAGCAAGTAATTTGGACAATAAAAAATCTTGCCCATTTCTATATTACCGGCCTCCACACACAGACAAAGTCAAGATTTAAAAAATGTACCATACTGTTAATGGTTAATGATAATTTTATGGACTTAAGATAGGTTTTTTTCCCTCTACTTTTGTCATTTCCATAATTTCAATATGAGTTAACGATACAATTGACAAAAATAAGAAAGAAAGGGCTAGCTGACAGCATGGTGGTTAAGGTGGCTGGCTCCGACATGGCTGATGGTACAATTCAAACCCTGGACCTGGAGGCTTGAGAAACATGCCAGGCACTTGTATGTGTGTGCCCACATCCTGAAAGGAGAATGGAGAAGGGACTGTGGTGTGTCACCAGCCCCTCCCCGGGAGGAGAGTTCACTTTTTCTCTCTCTCTTTCTCTGGTGAGTATATGCACCTTATAGCCCAAGTAATTTATAAAGAAGTAGAAGAAGAAGTGGAAGGAAAAGGGAGGAAGAGGAGGAGGAAGAAGAGGAAGAAGAGGATGATGACACACCTGTTTCCGTGGTTTATTCCATTCTCTTACTTTACTCAGCTGATTCCTACTCCTTATTTGGCTCTTACTTAATCCAAGAAGACATCTCAAATCCCAGAAGTATAAGTTAAGAGTCCCTACTGTCACTCTCATATCCCCGTGTTACTCCAACCCCTTACCATATGCACCATAATTCACCTTGTTTCTCTACTAGACCCGGAGCTGAGAGGGCAGGGGCTACGTGTGACCTCAGTACTGCTGCAGACCCCATCCAATGCGTATAATGCCTGGAACCTAGTACGGATAAGAACAAAGAGTTACTGCGCAATTGCATCTACAAGTAGGGTCACGAGGGAGATGTCACGTTAGAGCTCAGTAGAAATTTGGTTAAAATATGATTAAGTACAAAGATCCAGAGGGGCTTCTCTGAGACGAAACACAGTGGAACCAAGGCAGAGTAGAGAACTGTCTGCCTGAAAGAATCATAGCCACCTGGCGCGAAGAATGGTGAAGACGCTGTGGGTCCATACTACACTGACGTTCAGTAACAGCATCGTCACCGGCATAAGAAGGTAAGAAAACACTGTCCAGGGTTTGAGAAGAGAATCCGAATGACTGGAGAGAAACTAGGAAGAGAAGTTTTATCTGTGGGGCTAGATAAAATTGTCAAGTGGCATTACAAGGAGTATTCAGTCTGAAAGGGGAAGCAAAAGTTCTTCTTTCCCGGGACCAGCAGTTGGCGTAATGCCAATGTCGCTGGACTCCCATGTAGTCAATCGCGGTTCGAGTCCCAGACCAGGTGGCTTGAACTCAGCTGGGTGTGTGTGTGTGTGTGTGTGTGTGTGTGTGTGAGCGAGAGGAGAATGGAGGAGAAGGGATTGTGGTGTGGCCATTCCCCCCGGGGGGCTGATTTCTCGCTTTCTGTCTTTCTCTCTCTTTCTGGCAAGCGTGCATGCCCTATAGCAAAAACCTCTCAAAAAAATAAATTAATTAAAGAAGAAGTTCTTGTTTCCCTGGAATCCTGAAAGTGCTGTGTCATCCTCCTGTTGTCACCTCGTCTGCAGGAAGCCTTCCAGGTAAGCTGGGACAGAGGGAGAACAGAGAACAGAACAGGGGCTGACAATCTAGCACTAAGTAAACACAGCCCCCCTGCCCTGTCACACAGCAGGGAGCCTCCTGCTCCTCCACTGTTTTTGTTGTTTATTTTTAACATTTTTTAAATTTTAAATTTTTTTTTTTTTTTTTTTTGTCTTGTAAGGTTTTTGCCAAAAAGTGTGCATGCTCATCAGGCAGAGACAGACAAATGGAGTGAGGGAAAGTGAGAGCCCCCCACCCCCTCTTGGCGCTGGTCGGCCATGACATAATCCCTTCTCCATTCTCTTCTCAGGGTTTTGGACATGAATGACACACACCTGGTGGCATTTTCAAGCCGCCAGGTCGGGGACACAATCCATAGTTAGCCATGTGGAAGTCCAGCGAATTTACCACCACACTACCTGCCCCCTCCCACTGTTTTTGAAGGGATGATAGCTTTGTTTGCATTCTTTTTAAGATGTATATCTTCCTGGTTAACCTACTAAGTAAACAGAGCCAAGCCAAAGCAGACAAATTGCCTCTTAAGAGCACAGTTCGAAGTCAATTTTGTCAGCCTTCTTTCTTAAAAGCTGGTTTGGCTTCTAGATTCTGCAAGAGAACATTTGCCTCATTGAGGTAAAGCCGCTTTAAGCATATGAATGTCTATCATTGAGAATGTTATTATGTAAAAGATTACAGGAAACAGGCAGGTGACGTGAGTCTTCTGCTTGGCCCTGCTATCATGAGCATTATTACAAATCCAATGTGGCATTTTAGAAAGATTTTAATTACAAAGAAATTGGAGAATTACCAGGTTATCATCAGAACACTAAGAGTAGCTTAAACTGGACTGGCCAAAGGATATGTCCTTCTCAACATAACAGCCAGAGTCACAACCAGGAAAAAGAAGAAATGAAGAAAAGAAAGAAAGAAGACAAAAAGGACAGACAGTAGAAGATGCTATAAAAATTAAATAACATAAGATAATCAGGGATCCTACAACATACTGCAGTCTTCTATTTAAAATCAGGAAATGACACTTTATCCTCTGAACCTGCGCATCTGTGATCATATAAGAATTAATTCTCTTTTTCTACTAAGAGCCTAAATAGTATTTACGACATTAATACACTTTAAACCATTGAATTGATGTTGTACTATTGGTGTCTTCACTAGGTCCCTGTAGGTGGAGTGCCGTCTTACAGAATTTAACCTATATGGCTAATTTTACCTGCATACTGAAAATGCTTCTGTGCTAATTTTATTGTGCTTTCGGAAGTATTTTCTGTAGGATGGTTGTCAGTGAGTGCATCATCAGGGTTCAGTGCTGATACCAATGAAAACTGATCTAGGTCAATTCAATGGGAGAAAATTGACTGAAAAGATCAAAGGCGCTCCCAGACCTGAAGCAAACCTGGAGGATCAGGCTTAAAAATGAAATATAGGGGCCAGCAGATGGCGTAGTGGTTACATCACTGGACTCCCATAGGGCCAGCTAGGGTTTGAGTCCCAGACCTGGTGGCTTGAAATTCATGTCTGGTGCATGTGCATGCATGCCTAAGATCCTGGGAGGAGAATGGAGGAAAAGGGATTGCAGCATGGCCATCCCACAGGGTGCAGGGGAGGTGTGTGTGTGAGAGTGATTTCTCACTTTCCCTCTCACCATCTCTGTCTCTCTCTCTCTAGCAAGTGCAGGTGCCCTAAAGCAAAAACCTCTAAAAAATGAAAATACATCAAAAGAGCTTTAAAATTTAGGATAAAACATGCAATCATTTTGTAGTAAGAAATATATAACTTCCAGGGATCAGCAGTTAGCATAATGGCTATGTCGCTGGACTCCCATGTAGTTGACCACGGTTCGAGTCCCAGACCTGGTGGCTTAAAACCCATGCCGGGCACGTGTGCGTGTGTGCCCAAGATCCTGAGAGAGTAGAATGGAAGAGAAGGGATTGCGGCGTGGCCATCCCCCCTGGGGGGTGATTTCTCGCTTTCTGTCTCTCTGTCTCTCTCTCTCTCTGTCTGTCTGGTGAGCACACGTGCCCTATAGCAAAAACCTCTCCAAAAAGTAAAGAAATATATGACTTCCAATATATAAAATATATTGGAAGCAAAATGATTTCCCACTGACACTACATTCTAGTATCGTTAGGTCAAGATTCAAAGCCTTAATCTTCCAATCCATGAATATAGGACAGATGTATTTCTATTTATTTGTGTTTTATTTCATTTCTTTCATTTCATAGTTTTTAGTGAACAAGACTTTTACTTCCTTAGTTAGGTTTATCTGTGTATTTTATTCTTTTAGATAGTAGAGTCAATGTGATTATATTCCTGTTTTTCTTTTCCGGTAGTATGTTGTCATTCTACTGAAATGCAACTTATTTTTGTAGTCGGTTTTGTGTCCTACAAATTTACCAAATTTATTCACTCATTCTAAATTTTTTTTCATGGAGACTTTAGGATTTTCTGTATATAATATGCTTGTAAATAGGGACAATTTTGCTGCTTTATTTCTAATGTGGATTGCTTTTATTTCTTGCCTAATGCTTTTGGTTAGGAGTTTCAGTACAGTTCTTAATAGAAGTGGCACGAACGGGCATTCTTTACTTCTTCCTTACCTTAGAGGAAATGCTTTCAGTTTTTCCCATTGAGTATAAAGTTAGTTGCATACTTTCATCTAAGGCCTTTATTATATTGAGAAATTCTTCCTCTATCTCTACTATATTGAAGGTTATTTTTAAGAAAGGATGTTAAATTTGTCAAATGCTTTTTTTGTCTATTGAGATGATCATGTGAATTTTATTCGTACGGTTAATGTGATGTATCACATTAATTGATTTTCGTATGGCCACATTCTCATAATAACCGTCCTTCCCCACCAAAGATAAATTCCATTCGATCATGGCGTACGATCCTTTTAATCCTATTGGATTCAATCTTCTAGTATTTTATTGAGGATTTTTATGTCTATATTTATCAGGAAAACTAACCTGTAATTTCCTTTTCTGGTAGTGTGCTTGTATGGTATCAGGGTGATTCTAGCCTCATTAAATAAGTTTGAAAATGTTCCTTATCCTTAATTTTTTTTTGTAAAAATGTAAGAAAGACTGACATTAATTATTCTTTAAACATTTAATGTGATTCAACCAGTGAAGCTATCTGGACTTGGACTATATTTGGTGGGAGGCATTTGATTACTGATTCGATCTCCAAACTAGTTATAAGCCTTCTCAAATGTTCTATTTTTTTCATGTCCCTAATACTCAAAGTGATTTATAAGTTTAATACTATACCTATCAAAATTTCCATAGCGTTTTTTACAGAAACAGAAAGTTTTAGACTAATTCTTATAGACCCACAAATGGCCAAATAAGTATTGAAAAAGAAGAACAAAGCTAAGATATCACACATTCTTATTTTATAACACATTATAAAGCTATAGTAATCAAAAAATATGGTACTATAATACAGATATATAGAAAAACGGAACAAAATAAAGAGCCCAGATAATTAATATATAAAGAACTCTTACTTGTCAATAGTAAAAATAAAACCTAATAACTTAAATAAAAATTAGCTAAGTACTTGACTAGATATTTTACAAAAGAAAATATACAATTGACCAACATGAATATTAAAAAAAAATCAGCATCACTACTTTCCTGGCAAAAAACAATGAGCAAATATGTGTGAGAATAATTATTATAAAAAAATATATTGGTAATGATTGGAAGCACTACACACTGCTAGCGGGAATGCAAAATGGTGAAAATGCTACAAAAACGAGCATGGGAACTGAATAGTGGTGCAGCTGTAAAACAGGAGGCCTTGCTGACCCACGGGGTGAATTTCTGGTTCACACCCAGAGACCTTCCTGAGTACTGTGGGCATACACGTGCCCGTAATCCAGAGCTTCCTGCGTCTGGGGTAGATTGTGATGTCAAGGCCCTTTTTCCTATTTCTCTCTCCCTTGCTCTTTCAAAAATTCTGTCTGTTTCAGCCATAATAAAAAGAAATAAGCAAACTTTAAAAAAATCAGAAGTTCTGCAAAAAATTAAAAACACAAATACCATCTAATTTGGCCTATTGACCAAAGTATATCCAGGAAAAGAATGTAGTCTAGTACAACATAGGCCAAGTAGCAAGAGGCCAGTTGAAATAGAAAACAGGAATGAAAACTCTTATGAAGAACTTATGAAAGAGTTCTCTATTTTATGCCAGCTTTTCTTTTCTGTTTTTTTTGAGAGATTTTCACTGTAGGGCCCGTGCGCTCGCCAGACAGACAGAGAGCGACATAGAAACAGAAAGTGAGAAATCACCCCCCGGGGGGATGGTCACGCCGCAATCCCTTCTCCTCCATTCTCCTCTCAGGATCTTGGGCACACACGCACATGCGCCTGGCGTGAGTTTTAAGCCACCAGGTCTGGGACATGAACCGTGGTTGACTAGGTGGGAGTCCAGCGACACAGTCATCACGCTAACTGCTGGTTCCCTATGCCAGCTTTTCTTTATGCTAGTCTAAGGAACAATGGATGTCATTATCAAAAGGTTAATAACATCAGTTCTGGAATCAGACCATCCTGGTTCAAATCAAAGCATCTCTATACACAAGCCGTATAAACTTGAGAAAGATGCTAAATACAGAGTCTTAGTTTTTCTCGCTAAAATGAAGGGAATGATAGATTCTACATCTTAGACTTGTCATGAGAATTAAATGAGGTAATTTGTGTAAACCAATTACTGCAGTTCCTGACACATATTAAATGCTCAATTAGTATTAGTGGTATTATTATAAGGATTAGTCTTTCAAGAATCTGGGTAGAAAAAAATGTCCTTAGTTAAGTAAATTTTGGAAATCATGATAATAGTTTTACCTTTGTGGAGACTCACAACATAAATTAACTTATTAAAGTATTTTAAATACCCTGCATATGTTTGACAGGATGTTTTCTAAACCTAATTAATCACACAATCATTTTGGGCTTTTTTTTTTTTTCATTGTGCTTGTTAACAGCTCCCCTCACCACCCTCTCTAAATGAACACTTCATTCATTCATGAAGTTACAATGCAAATTCTCCTGTTAGAAGCAATAGCCTAAAGGTATTTTATGGGTGGGAAATGCCATCCTTCTCCTAAGGGAGTGAGAAGGTGTGAGGTCTAGTTGTGACATCTATCCTGTCTCCAGTCCACGTTTCCAATGATTGCACATAGATTCTCACATATGGGCAGAGGAAATAGCCTTCTAAACAAAGGAGATATTTTCTACACAAGAGGTTTATAAGGAACTTTGTTTCCTTCTACCACTTCTGTTCCATCCAGAGAACTCCAAAAGCCACAAGAAAGTCTCTTCCACCACCAAAACTTGCATGAATTATACAAGTACTCTCGTCTAGATGACCAAAATTAGCCTTATTTGGCTTTGAAAATGCTGGAATGGTTCATCAAAGAAGAGGGACAGCATTATATTTCTTCCTTAGAGTTCCAGTGAACTAGATTGAGCCAGTTTGCAAAGAAATGCCAAGGCCTTGGGTGATACTGCTGATCTGAGTGTGAAACTTGTTCCTCAATGTTCCTCCTGAGGAAGTCAGGGGACAGGCCTGACCCTTAGGCTTCAGCTCCTGAGTCCAAAGACCTCTCAAGTTTTTGTCACTTGTGGATATCAGGTAATTTTTTTAACTTCCTTTAAGCTAATCTATAAACATGGGATGTGGTGTGAAGGTGGGGGGTTCTGTCCCTGGGTGTTCCTATCTCACATGGTCATGATTGATTGTCCCAGACACAGTGCAGGACAACCATGAAGGTATGGAGGCTCAGAATACCTGTTCTTCTTCTCTATTCAAAAGTAGTGTGTGATACTGTATGTTACTAATGGTGTAGGTTACCATGTATCCCTTGAAATTATAGAAGGAAAATGATCAGAGATGAAACTCTTTGGAACAACCCATGGACCCACTTGGACCAATACACTATGACCTGAAGAAAGGGGTACTGTGTTGGCCTACCTTTGGATTATGTGCATCCCTGAAATTAATCACTAAGAGCCAGCAGGTGTGATGAGCCTGGGAGTACCAAGGTGACCATGTGACTCAGGGAAGAGCAGTTTCTGAAAAAGAAGAAGCTGGTAGAAGATTCCAGAAGTCCACTTTGGAGGAGAAACTTAGGAACTAGATACAGGACAAATAACACAGAACTTAAAGACTGAATTAGTAAATTGTAAATGTAACCGAACACTGCAGTAAGTTTTGAGTAGGACCTAAGATGACACATAGGTTTATCTGTCTTGGCCAAGGTCTTCAGACCCACTTCTGTCAGTCCTTTTTGTCCTCTTGCTTCAGCTAGGAGACACTCTAAATCCCACCAGGTTACCATTTTTTAATATTCCATAGGTCAGATATTTCCCTCCTCATGGAAGCCTACTGGGGTGATGTCAATCATTTCTTCACATGGTTGTTATGAATACTTGTAATTATATATTCTTTTGTTTGATTATTTATCTATTCTCTGTCTCCACCAATGAACCTTAAGCTCCCTACAGTCAGGGTCCATATTTCTGTTCATTGCAATTTCTTTTATTTTTTTAATAATTTTTAATTATTTATTTTACTTTGACCAGAGAAAGACAGAGAAAGAGAGAAAGGGAAAGTGAGAAAGCAAGAGGCCAGATCTGGGACCTGAACGATGGTCGACCATGTAGGAATCCAATACCCTAGTCATTATGCAATATGCAACCTGCTGGCTCTCGTTGCCATTTCATTCCCAGGGTTTAGTGCATCGCTCAGCACACTTGGTATACAATAAGTGTATGTGGGATACATCAGCTGGTAAATGGGGCTTGTATTCTAGTCATATCTTGAATTCATGTGCACCACATGGCCCCGTGCTGCCGTACACGCTACATGTTCCTCCCAGAGTCTCTGCATGAAAAGCCCCTGCGCGTGTATTAGGGCCATTAGCAATTTCTTCTCTCCTGCATTGTTCCCGATGTCCTGTTCCCTCTCAGAAAAACAGATGCTCATTCCACATGACCAGGGTACTCTGCGCACAGTTCCATCAGGAGGGTCCCTTACGTTTCTTTGGAAATTAAGTTCCTGTGCCTCCTCTCACAGGATCGTGGGTTCTCCAGACTAAGTAATGTGACTTTGCATCAGCAACAAGTAGCCCCATGAAGGAAATGCTGCAGGCGTTTGATAAACATGTTTTACATTGGTGAATAAAGTGAGAAAAATATATTATCAGCCCAATACATGAGAAAATGGAAGTCTAAAATATTGTCACCTCTGTCCCAATTAACTACAAGGTCCACTGTACATCTCTTGCCCATAAGTCATTCTTCAATATTGTCGTTTAAAAATCTCCGAATTAACGAATGTCAGTGCCAGTTGAAGAAGTAAGATACACAAATGGCAGACCCACCTCTATGCATCTGTGTGTCCTGTTAGAATGCAGACTGCCCTCTTGTAGTTGTTCTTAAAAGAAAAAAAAAAATACACATTTCCCACTTAATAAAATAATCTCTTTGACTCTGTTTTCTCTTTCTTTTTCCCTCTATTCTAAGTCAATTTTCATCCTTTGAAAGACTGACATAATCCAAATGCTCCAAAGATTTGGTTCAAATCCAAATTAAATAGTCAGCCTGAGCTTAGAGCAGCTGCAGCCATGGTTCTTGGGATGCAAACCAGGTCAGTGAGTATTGATACAGAGCTGCACAGAACCCCTGGCGTTCCCTCGTTCATCTATAAAATACCCTGACACCTTTCAACATTCCCTTCTAGCATCGTGTGTTAATCTGGTTAAGTAAATTACAATAGCCCTTCAGAAGATATTTTGCAACTCTTAGAAATAGTTTGGGAATTTTCAATGAGTTACTGAAATAGCAGGTCAGTATCTAATATTAGGTCGTGGATTTGTTGAGAAAATTGCATCTACTGTATAATCTCAATTTTAAGTAAATAGATAAGAGAAAAGGGAACAAAATCCACATCAAAATATTAAGTAGTTTTTCAAGAGGGATAATTCTCTACTGACTTAAAAGGTCTTTTTCCCCTATAACATTTGTTTCTATTTTCCTTTTTTTTTAAAGATATTTTTGCTATAAAGTATATGTGCTCACCAGAGAGACAGAGAGACAGAAAGCAAGAAATCACCCCCAGAGGGATGGCCACACCACAATCCCTTCTCCTCCATTCTCCTTGGGATTTTGGGAATGCACGCACACGTACCCATTGTATTTAAGCTACTGGGCTGGGACTTGAACCACAGTTGACTACATGAGAGTCCAGTGATATGACCATTACGCCACCTCCTGGTCCCCTTCCTTTTGTTTTTGCACCAAAATAAACTCATACTTTAATTTTATTTTTCCACAGACTCTTAGCATCCTCTTATATTACTGGGAGCCTGATGTCTGAGCACTTTATCAAATCAATGAAAGTGAGAAGGTGAGACTCGGGAATTTATCCTAAAAACAAGCAAACAAACAAACAAGATTCCCTCTTTAGGTGGAGTCGACTGAGCAGGCAGGTTTGAGGACTCCTGAACTAAGCTTGACTCTTCTCTGATGAGTCTATGAATGGCTGGCTCCTGTCAAGGGCTCATTTCCCCATGTTTTAAGAATGTTTGCAGTAAGAAGCTTCTCAGCTGGAAGATAAATAGCATGCCATGGCTACTGTCTCGGTGACAGAGCCGACACCTGAATATTAGGGAGGCAATAGAGAGTGGTAAGGACAGGGTAAACTGGAGAACTGACCCCGCTGTAGGGTTATCTGCTCTCACTCCATTCCCGCCCATTGTTGGCAGGCGAAATACCTGCTCAGGGTTGGATGTCCTTAGCTTTTTAAAAAAGAAATCAGAATTCAAGATTTTGTATAATCTCTATTTTTAAATTTTGGTTTTAAATTCTAGGAACACAATTGGGACCAAACCAACCATGTCTGTCAGCCAATTCAACCTTCTAGCCATCCGTCTGGGACTTTTGGCTTAAACTATGGTGTAAGCATCTTCCTTTTTTTTTTTTTTTTGAGAGGTTTTTTCTATAGGGCATGTGTGCTTGCCAGAAAGACAGAAAGAGACAGAGAGGCAGAAAGTGAGAAATCACCCCCCAGGGGGGATGGATGCCACAATCCTTTCTCCTCCATTCTCCTTTCAGGATCTTGGGCACGCATGCACATGTGCCTGGCATGAGTTTAAGTCACCTGGACTCAAACCGCAGTTGACTGCATGAGAGTCCAGTGACATAGCCATTACACCAACTGCTGGCATTGGTCTAAGCATCTTTCATAGAACCCTTAGAGGGGCTGGAGGAATGGGCCCTTTCAGTGAAATACACCAGGTAGGAAGGAGAATCTATCTTCAGTCTGTTGAGGAGGTGGCTCTTGACTTTGCACAAGGAAAACAGCACCTGCTCTGGAGCTGGCAGTGTTCGGTTCTTAAGCCTGCTCACTGGCTTGGGTTGGTGCCCAGAGATCTCAGTCAATCCCTGCAGGGGCGGTAGGATGATTCCTAACACGCTGCAGGCAACATATGTAAAGTGCCTGTCAGAGCACCTGGACACGGGAGGTGCAGTAAATGCCTGCTTTCTTGTCACTTCCTACTTTTCTGCCGTCCCCACCCCCCCTTGCCTTTCGCCTTACCATCTAAAGATTTGATATTGGGTCACCTTCTCTCCCTGGAGAGTCTTGGTCATTGCAAGGGATGGCCATGCTCCTGCCATCACCTTGAGAGTCTTGGAACATGTGACTTAACCATTTGTTGAGCATCCTCTCTTTCTCGTCCCCATCTCAAGATCAGCAAGGGATTCTTTTGTTAAGGCGAAAGTGCAAAGTATGTACACAGGAAGGGTGGTTTGGCAGCATTTACACAAATACAAAGCATACCTTCCCATTGGCGTGAAAAGTTATTAGAAATTTATTTAGGAATTTAGTATATATATTTACTCAGACACGGATTTGGAATGCTCAGTGAATGTGCTTTATGACTTTTGAATTGGGATGAACTGAATTGAACTGAATGTTGGACCAGCAGATGGCAGAATGGTTATGTCACTGGACTCCCATTTAGTCAACCACGGTTCGAGTCCCATACCCAGTGGCTTAAACTCATGTTGGGAGCGTGTGCATGTGTGCCGAAAGTCCTGAGAGGAGAATGAAGGAGAAGGGATTGTGGCATGGCTATCCCCCCTGGGGGGTGGTGATTTCTCACCTCTGTCTCTCTGTCTCTCTTCATCTCTCTGTCAAACACATGTGTCCTATAACAAAAATCTCTCTAAAAAAATAAAAATAAATTGAATGTAACCTAACCTAAGTATGTATCAAAAGAGAGCACATGATTATGCAATAGGATCCTCCACAGAAGTGCTTCTCATCCAGAAGGGATTTCACACCTCAGGGGGCAGTTGGCACTCTCTGGAGACACTGCAGGGTGTCTCAACTAAGGAAGTGGCATTGGTACATGGTTGGTGAAGGCCATGGATGCTGCTAACCATCCACAGTGCACATGGCTGCCTCCAAAGTGGTTATTTGCCCTTAGCTCTGAGGCAGAAACCCCGGCTCTGTCGGTAAAACAGAGGCAGAGGAACTGTGTGTGCACTGACAGGGAATGGGCTTTTTTTATTATTTATTTTTTATTTTTTGAGAGTTTTTTTGTTTGTTTGTTTGTTTGTTTGTTTGTTTTGCTATAGGCACATGCGCTCACCAGACAGACAGAGACAGAGAGACAGAAAGCGAGAAATCAACCCCGGAAGGGATGGTCACGCCACAATCCCTCCATTCTCCTCTCTGGATCTTCGGCATGCATGCACATGCACCCAGTGTGAGTTTTAAGCCACCGGGTCCGGGACACGAACCATGGTCGACTACATGGGAGTCCAGCGACAGCCATTATGCTAACTGCTGGTCCCATCCAGGGAATGGGCTTTAAGAGTCATTGGTGAGATTATTGCCATTGTGTGACTGAGAATGACACACCCACATGGACACACAGCACACACACAGACATGTACACTCATAATATGCATGCATACTGGTATGCTCTATATGCATATATGTTTACATATTCTGGGAATATTTCTGGGGAAATCTATTTTTAAATTTTCTTTTTTAAATTTTCTTTTTAGTTTTTTTTTTAAAAAGAATTATTTTATTCAACTTTATTTATTTATTTGACCAGAAACGGACAGAGAGAGAGAAAGAGAGTAAGAGAAAGCAAGCTGCCAGGTCCGGGACTTGAACCACACGGTCAACCATGCAGGAGTCCAACACCCTTAGCCACTACGCCAACTGAGGGTCCCTATTTTTATATTTTCTAACAATGATTGCTTCTGGAGAGAAGGCCAGGGATTATAGACCCACTGTAGGAGTAAAATGACATTTTATTTTTATATACTTTGTTACTTTTTTTCAAGGTTTTTCCCAGAGGGCACATGCGCTCACCAGAGAGAGAGAGGAGTGAGAGGGAAAGTGAGAAATCAACCCCCTGGGGGGATGGCCACACTGCAATCCCTTCTCCTCCATTCTCCTCCTGGGACTTTGGGCATGCATGCAGAGGTGCCCGGAGTGATTTTCAAGCTGCCAGGGCTGGAACTTAAATCGTGGTCCGTGTCTAACCCATACGCCACCTGCTGGCCCCATTTTGCTACTATTTTAAGTTTTCAGGAAAAGACATATTTCATTTTCGGTTGAAGTGTAGATTTTGTGGTGGTCGTTGCCGAGTAAAGCAGAGCTGAAATTAAAGTGGAGCAGCAGCGTTGAAGCTCTCTCTCGTCTGAAAGGAAGCCTCTGACCCAGGACAGCAGTGCGTTTCTCTCACCAGAGCGGTCTCCCAGGACAAGCTCCGCTACCGTAATTTTTACTTTAATACGAATTTAATTAAAATGTAAACTCTGCTCGGAAGACTTACGTCCTGAAGCTTGTTTTCCAAATTCTGCTATGTAATGAAAGATGGTAGGGTGTGCAGTGGGACTGTAAGTGGGGAGTGTTCTGGAGTCAGGAAGACATTTTCGGAGCTATTGAAATGATGCCACGTATGGAAGCATCTCCTTTCTCTCTCTCTCTTAAATAAATTTGACTGTGAACATTTAAGGTATTCAACATGATGTTACGGGATACGTATAGATACTAAAAAGATTACTGTAGTGAAGCAACTTAGCACATCCATCACTGCACACAGTTACCTATTTTTTTTGTTTGTGTAATAAAAGCAACTAAAACCGACGTCTTTAGGGTGAATCCCAAACATAGTCGAATCTTACCACCTGCAGTCTGCGTGTTGCGTATCAGATCTCCAGGCTTGCTCATCCTGTATGTTTGCTACTTCGTGTTCTCTGTCCTCCAACTCCATTTCATCTACCCTCTTCCTCCACTCATGGAAACCACTGTGTTGTTCTCTCCGTATGTTTGAATTTATTTTATTATTACTATTTTTTTAGATTCCACATACAAGTGAGATCATGCAGTGTTTTCTTCCTCTGTCTAGCTTGTTTCATGTAGCATCAAGTCCTCCCAGGGCATCCATGTTGCAGCAAATAACCAAATAATATTCCAGTGTATGTGTGCACGTGCTAATTCATTTGTCCGTCAGTGGACACTCCGGTTGTCTCTGTCTCTTAGCTGAATGATGCTGCAATGAGCATTGAAGTGCATAGATCTAAGACCTGATTTCATTTCCGTTGGGTGTGTGCCTGGGAGAGGGATTGCTGGATCGTGTGACAGTTCATGTTAACGTTCTTTAGATGCTTTCATGCTATTTTACACGAAGGTTGTTCCAATCTCCAATCTACATTCCCTCCAACAATGCACAGTGGTGCCTTTTCTCCACGCTCCCACTGACGCTTGCTATCTTTTGACTTTTTCAAACTAGCCATCCTAATTGTGTGAGTTGCTATTTAAAGTGGGTTTTGCTTTGTTATTTCCGTTTCTTTTTCTTTATTCTTTTTGTCAGAGAGCCATGTTCTTGCTGGAGAGAGAGAGAGAGAAAGAGACAGAGAGGCAAAGTGAGAAAGCATCCATTCCATGGGGAATGCTCATACAGCCATCCCTTCTGCAGCATCTGTCCGTCCTTCAGGATTTGGGGCACCCACAGCTGGCATGGTTTCCAAGCCACCAGGTCAGATCTTGAATTGTGCTGCCACTCGGGAGATATCCAGCCGCCCTAACCACCATGCCACTGGCTGGCTCATGTTTCCCTTTCTCCTTGCTTTTGGGGTGAGTCTTTTTGTCTGACAGCGAGCATGTGCATGCACGCAGAAGAAAGAAGAGCTCTCAGTAGAGTCCTCCTCCCTTGCCCGCCAGTTCTTCGGAACTTGAGCCATGTCTCCAAGCCAGCTGAGATAGCAAAAGTGATGTTTAGCCGTGTGACTTCCAGCTCTGTAGTCCAGTTTGCTGTCAGCTGTACCAGCAGGCTGGGCCTGGGTTGAGTCTTTGAAATTTTCTTTTGGACTGTAATCTCCTCGCCTTCGTGTTCAGAACAGTTATAAAACTTTCTACCAGACCAGCTTAGTAATTTGTACTGGATGCTCCAGAGACACATACAACATGTTCATTTTTATTTTTACAGTCCTCTCTTGTTTCTAAAAGTTTCCAATCAATCCTAAAATTAAGAACTAATTCTAAGAACCAATGGTGATATTTTTCTGTTAACTGATGGCCCTTCTATATGACAAGAAACACTGAAAAATTAAAGTCCTGAAGCTGGCAGGGGTGGAGTGGTAGAGGCACTGGATTCCCACATGACTGACTCTGGCTAGAGTCCCGGACCTGGTGGCTTGCTTTCTCACTTTCCTTCCTTCTCTCTCTCTTTGTATGACATGAGCACTTGTCCTGTTGCAAATTAAAAAAAAAAAAAAGATAGTAATAATAGATAAAATTAAATAAATAATTCTTTAAAAAATTGAAGTCCTGGGAACCAGCAGTTAGCGTAATGGCTATGTCGCTGGACTCCCACGTAGTCGACCGCGGTTCGTGTCCCGGACCCGGTGGCTTAAAACTCACACCGGGCGCGTGTGCGTGCGTGCCCAAGATCCCGAGAGGAGAATGGAGGAGAAGGGATTGCGGCGTTACCATACCTCCTGGGGGGTGATTTCTCGCTTTCTGTCTCTATGTCTCTCTCTGTCTCTCTGGCGAGCGCATGCGCCCTACAGTGAAAATCTCTCCAAAAAAAAAAAAAAATTGAAGTCCTGTTCTAACTGAAGAAGAAGCAGCCCAGTAAATAAATAAACTAGAGTATTCACTTTCTACCTAAATAAATAAATAACATGGGGAAAAAGTGTGAGAATCCTGTAGTTACAGAACTATTTTTAAGAATTATTTTTTAAATTTTATCTGTTATTATTATTATTTTAAATTTTTGCTATAGGGCACACATGCTCATCAGAGAGACAGAAAGACCAAGAGAGAGAGAGAAAGTGAGAAAGCAAGCCTCCAGGTCCAGGACTTGAACTGCAGTTGGCCATGTGGGAGTCTAGCATCTTCACCACCGTGCCATTTGCTGGGTCAGTAGTTATGGAATTTAAAAGAAAGAAAATCCCAAAGGATGGAGGTATGAGGTAGGGGCTGAAATCAGAGACTGACTAACATTGACATGAATTATACGATAATACTGCATTTATGTTGTACATATTTAACATTTTCCAAGGCAGTAAATACTTTTTTTAATATGCCACTTCTTTATTATGTAAAGTAGTCTTTCACAGATTGGCCTCTTGGTTAATATCAACCCTTCCAATCAAGCATTCAATTGTAATCCTGGCTCCTTCCCTTGAATCAGTTTTCACTAGTTGTATATTAAATATACAGCCAACACCATGTAGTTATGATCTCCATCTGCAGACCTGGAGATTTTCAATGGCCCTAGCAAGATTTCCTTTGGGTACTTTGAACAGACACAAAATAGGCAATTGACTATCCTGAAGCAATTATAAAGCTGGGTTATTCAATTTTGTATGGTGAGAATTCATTTGCCTTACTCCTCACCTAACATCACTGCACATAAATGCAATAAAAACTATAGGCTTAGAGTCAGTCTTGGCACTGCAGATCGGAACATTGCATCTTATCAGAAACATTTCTCAGGTGAAATAAGCTGCATATAGTTACTGAAATGCTTTATCCATAAATGTGATTGCCATAAAAAATTACATTAGCAAAAGACCTACCATTTAGAGAGTCAAAAAACACTGCCTAATATGCTCTCCAAAAAGAAATGCGGAGTTTCTGCTGGTGAATCCCCAAATTAAAATACTTTTCAGTGAGCCAAATACTATGGGTAACGGAACTGTAATTACTTATCTCTTGTGACCACTGCAATACCCTCCTAATTGTTCTCCTCACATGGACAAAAGCAAATCCTTCCAAACTAGACCTGATGCTCCCGCCAGGTGATCATTCTAAATGACAACCTCATCGGGTCACATTTCATTTTAACATCAGGACTTCTCCAGTTTAACATCATGATCCTCAGGGTAAAGTCTCTGAAGAGTCTCTTTGGAGAACAAAACAAGAGTGTCCTTGATTTTACTGTAGCCAGTTTTTCTGGACTACCTCCCTATAATTCTTCCACTTTCCTTCAGCAACACCTACATATTGACTGTCCTCCAGACAGCTTTGCTACCTGATGCTCAGCGCCAAGAATTAGGGTAAAGAGAGTGGGGCATCTAACCAAGGTGCAAAATTTAAGAGGATGCAGATAAAATCAATAATCAAAATAAATAATGCAATAGCTCTAAAAGTCAAAATCAAGGCAAAAACCTGCTGATAATCAGTCTTCTGGCTTAGCATGTCTGACCTCCCCTTGCTGCCATTGTTGACCTTACTCATCCTCCAGAAAACATCTCTTTGAGCTAGCACTCGCTTTCTCCTTTCCAGAAAGCACGAAGAGTCCTTTCCAGAAAGAACTGGGAGTTCTTTCTGAATTACCATTATACTTTGTAGCACTTTTCACCCTGGGTTTAGTTGTTTGTTTATTTGCTAACTTATTTCTCCCTCAGCCTGTGTTAGAATACTGTGTTGGAACCCATATGTCTCCAGAGACATGCGAAAGGCACTATGATTGTTCTTGTGTTTTGTTTTGTTTTTCCTTTAGAGGGATTTTTGCTATAGAGCATGTACGTGCACTCGCTGGAGAAATAGAAAGTGAGAAATCACCCCTGGATGGGAGGGAGGGGGATGGGCACACTGCAATCTCTTTTCCTCCATTCACCTCTGGGGACCATGGGGAGACACACATGCCCAGAGTGAGTTTTAACCGGGTCTGGAACTCAAACCCCTGTCAACTATGTGAAAGTCCAATGATGTAACCACTACGCCATCTGCTGGTCCTGGCACTGCACTTGTTCTACCCAGCATCTTACAGAGGCTATGGTAAACCAGACTCTGAGGTGGCACCACGATCTCCCCCACCCCAGGGTGAAGTACATAATTAGGTTACATTATACATTATACAGCAAAGGTAAGGGGTCTCCTCCCTTCATTAGGCTACATTATAAGGTGAGGCAGAGGGATTTTGCAGATGTAATTATGATTGTCCTGGGTGTCCCTGGCTTAACCAACGTCTCAGGTTCTCCTCAAGGTCAGAGATGATCTCGTTGACTTTGAGGAACCAGTTGCCTGAGTACTTCAACTACAAGGAAATGAGTTGTGCCAAACCCTGCGTGAACTTGGAAGAGAGGCCCAGCTCACACCTTGATTGCAGCTTTGTTGGACTCTATGCAAAGGACAAAGCTACTCTGATCTGTGCTCCCGCTACTGATCTACAGGAAACTGTTTTAGATTTCTATTTGTATACATGATATGTTATAAAAATAATAGAAAATGAATACAGAGAATATTATAGTAAACCCTAACTGAATTCCCTGTGTATGATTTATGTTTAACCTTGGAGCTGTTATACCACACCTAGATTAATCTTTCTGAAGAAAAGCTATGATTGTATTATTCTCTGCCCAGAGACCCTCATTCAATAACGCCCCATTTCTCACAATTAATACAGACTTCATAGTCTACGTCCTCTGTGATCCTCTCTCCCACCACGCTACTAACCTCTTCTCCTGCCCACTCGTCCCTCTTCTGATACATGCTCGAGGAAATGTCCTCTAAAGTTTTATCAAATATACCATCGCGATTTGGCAACAAATTCTAACACTATTCAGTCTCAATCCCAATCTTAGCTCTACTTTAACTTTTTAAAAATAGTTAACTAATTAATTTTTCTAGGTTATTGCCACATTGTGTGTATGTTCACCGGCAAGAGACAGAGAAAGACAGGAAGAGAGAAAGTGAGAAATCACCCCCTAGTGGGGATGGCCATGCCACAATCCCTCCTCCTCCATTCTCCTCTTGGGATTTTGGGCACATGTGCCCCCAGCATGATTTTTAAGCCACCAGGTCTGGGACTTGAACCATGGTTGGCCATGTGGGAATCCAGTGCCTTAGCCACCATGGAACATGCTGACCCTATTTTTTTTTTAAATTTAAGTGTATTTTTTTTCATCAGAATTAAACCACAGAGAGGAGAGAGAGAGAGAGACTCTCAACAGCGCTTCATGCTATAATCCCTTTCACAGTCTTCCCAGCCAACCAGGATCATGAATGTGTATACCCAGTATTTATAGGTTGACCAGAGAACAGAACCCTTGACCTTCTATATGGATCCAGCATCACTCGAGCAATGCATTATTCCTATGCCATTAGGTCACCTTCTTTTTCTTCTTCTTATTAAATGTAAATTGCTTACCTTTAAAAGTAATGTAAGGATGGGGACAGCAGGTGGCATGGTGGATAAGGTGATGAACTCCCTCCCACATGGTTAACTGCAGTTTGAGTCCTGGACTGGTTGGCTTGAAACTCACTGGGCACAAGTGCACACAAGCCCAAAATCCCAAGAAGAGGATGGAGGAATGGGGACTGTGGCATGGCTATCCCCCTGGTGGGTGATTTCTCACTATCTATCTCTCTGTGTGTGTCTCTCTCTGGTGAGTGCACACACCCTGCAGCAAAAATCTCAGAAAAAAGTAATATAAGTGTTTTGAGTTAAGTTGCATACAACAAAAGCATTTTTATCCCAATTCTCTGTGAAATCAACGGAAAATATCAAAGAACATTAAACAGAGAGTGACAAATACTTTCTATAATGTAAGTGGAATATATTCTTCCTATCAGTCCAGAAACTATAAATAATTATTACCAAAAATTATAAAACATGACTGAAGTGAGGGAAAACATTTAGAACAGATAAATATCTTGCAGAATTTGGGAAGCTAGAAGAGATTACCATTGTTGGGTGGCTTACTCTGAAAGGTAAATTTATTGACTTCTTATGATGCCCATGATGAGTCTCAGTGTGCTTTTTTGAGATTGTAGCATAGAGGAGGAGGGACCAAAGGAAGATAAGCAGTGTATTGGTGTATGGGAGAGAGTGCGTGCATGAGCACATGTTTGTGTATATGTAGAGAGATAGATAAAGATAGACAGAATTGGCTTCCATAATTATGGAGGTTGAAAAGTACTGTCTGCAAGCTAAAGTTTCAGGGAAGCCAATGGGTAAGATGGAGAATAAAAATCAGAGAAATTTAAATCAATACCAGACACAAATATCAGTCAAAAACAAAAGATAACTAAAAATGATATACAACTATTTTTTCATAAGATCAAATTAAAAATTAATGTTATACTGAAATTGTGCTTCAAGGTCTTGATGCAATTTATGAAAAAGAGAAAGTTATGGGAACCAACAGTTAGCGTAATGGCTATGTCGCTGGACTCCCACATAGTCGACCGTGGTTCGCATCCCGGACCCGGTGGCTTAAAATTCACGCTGGGCGCGTGTGCGTGCATGCCCAAGATCCCGAGAGGAGAATGGAGGAGAAGGGATTGCAGCATGACCATCCCCCCTGGGGGGTGATTTCTCGCTTTCTGTCTCTATGTCTCTCTCTGTCTGTCTGGCAAGCGCACGCGCCCTATAGCGAAAATCTCTCCAAAAAAAAAAAGAGAAAGTTAATACGATAAAAATTAAGTTATGACATTTAGGGGGGAAGTGGAAGAAAAAAGCTAAAACAATTTCAGCATTAAAATTACATTAAAAGTGGGGCTGATCAGTGACTGCATCCTTCATGGCTGACCGTATAGTTCAAATTTCAAACCTGGCAGCTTAAAAAATTCACCAGGCACATATTTGTGAATGCCCAAAATCCTGGAAGGAGAAGGAGGAGAAGGGATTGCAGTGTTGTCATCCCCCTGGGTCGGGGGAGGTGCTTTCTCACTTTCCTACTCCCTCTCTCTCCCTCCCTGTCTCTGGTGTGCACATGTGTCCTATAGCAGAAAAAAAAAACAAAATTAAAAGCATGAAATTCAAGAGTAGACTTACTAGAAATCAAAGAGATGGGCTTTAGAACACTGAGCAAAAAAATTGAAAAAGAAAAGTCAAAGTCGTGAAGAAGATAATAGACCTGAAAGACAGTCATATGCTCTATAATGTGTACATAACTAGGGTTTCAGAGGAAGTAAAACGCGAAAACGGAGCAGGAAAACATATTCACAGATGTAATGAAAGAAAACTTCCTAAAAGTTTTTCTAAAAGTAAAAGACCTAATTCTGAAGGGCAAAAGAGAAAAATATGTGTTAGGGAAACTACATAGAATGAGAGAAAAAAAAAATACATGATAAAAAATAGAGAAGTTGATTACCTAGGCAAACTATTCAATTTATATATAAAAGAGAAAATTCAGGCTGGCTTCAGACTTTTATTAATTTTAAAGCTCATTGTGAAATAGGCAAAGAAAAATGTTTCGTATTCCTTAGGAGAAAAAAGTGTGACCCAAAAGTTTTATACAACTTTCAAGAACTCTGGAAATACATACAACACACCAGAGTTCTTATCAAAATGAAGTAAAAAAAGTTGATGTAGACTCTTTTGCAAACCAATTAATGGAAGAACTAAGCTTGGAAACAGGGCTAGATAGTAAATTCATGAAAGTATATATTTAATAATGACTTGTGGAAATTATAAAATGCAATATGTATGTTCATTGTATGGCAATGTACAATTATTATATAACAATACAAATTTCACAGTAGAAGGGAGAAGTTAGATTGGAAGAATTTTAAGAATACAGAGAAATTTTCTCTATTTTCCCCTAATATATGAAAATTAATTTAATATATAAATAAATTAATGAATATTCTTAGATGTTAAATAGAAAAAATAAAAATAGAATTATAACAAAATAAAACCTGAGATTCATGTGGAAAAAGTAGAGATGGGTTGGGGGAACTAAAAATTAACTAACTCATCTTTTTTTCTTTTTTTCCTAGAGATTTTTGCTATAGTGCGTATGTCACCAGAGAGACAGAGGGACAGAAAGTGAGAAATCACCCCCCCAAGAGGGGATGACCAAATTGCAATCCCTTCTCCATTCTCATCTGATTTTTGGCTGCATCTACACATGCACCTGATATGAGTTTCAAGTCACCTGGTCTGGGACTGGAACCATGGTCAACCATGTGGGAGTCCAGTGACATGATCTTATGCCATCTGCTGGTCCCATACCTCACCTTTTTAAATAAGAAATCAATATATGGTTTTTAAAGTTGACATATACAGAAACAGATTTAAGTCTTAAATGTAAAATCTAAAGATAGAAAAGCTTAGATAGAAATACTAAAGATAGCTCATAAACTTGTTAAATGATCAGAAGAAAAATGTACTAACACAGCAAATTAGAGAAATGTTGCTTTAGAGGAAGAATATTAAGTGAATACAAGTAGATATCATTAACATATTCTAATAAATACATATATTGATATGCATGTATATGCATATAAAGTTTCTAGAGGTATAATAGGAATAAAATAGTAAGAAATATATATTATCTATAACATATAATAAATTACAAAAATGTATAATATATAACTGTATGTATACAACGATGCAGATGTTCGAAGAAAGAACTCTAATCACATTTGCAATGTCATTACATTCCCTCCATGTAGAGGAAACAGAAAATGCATGTAGATGCCAATCCCAGATAACTATTATTCTTGTCATGCATTTTCCTTAAATATTTCTTCATATACCTACTTTACTCATAGATTTTATTATAATCAAAATAGAATTTTGTGTCCCATTTTTCCAGTTAATGTAACATTTATTGAAATTACTCCATAATCTCCATGAGCATAATTGTAACATCTTGAAAATGTTTCTTGAATTATGCCATATGTATTTAATGAATACATTATGAGCCAGAATATAGGTTAATGTCCATTTTTATCATTGTGAATGATATTACAATAAATATTTGTTTTGCAAGAGGATCATCTTTATTTTATACATTTTTATGAAGGTAGATTCCAAGATGTGAAATTATAACAAAGGTATCAGTTATGGGGCTCTATGGCAGCATAGCAGTAAATGTAGCACTCTGCCAGGTTGATCAAGATGGGAAGGTTCTGGGTTCACATCCAGAGAATTCCCTGAGTATGTTGGGCATGTGTGTGCCCATGATCTAGGGCCAGCTGAAGCTAACGGGGTATCATGGTGCCAGGACCCAGCTGGGTGTAATAGCTCTCTCTCTCTCTCTCTCAATCTTGTTCATGGAGGAAATACATAAACATTATGTATATATTACATCTATACAATAACAATTAACATGCTTATCCAGGCTCCGTACCTCATTTCTCACTGACAAAAGTACTCTTCTTTCCCTAAAACATTTTAGCATACTTACTACTGCCTACCCTTTACAGTGTTCTGTATATATTTATATCTTACAGGTCAGTAAAATCCAGTCAATATATGAATACATGAACTGGAGAGTAATCAATGGGAGACATTCTTTCTTCATTTATTTTTAAAATTTTGCCAGAGGGAGCATACACTCACAGGGAAAGCAAGAGGGAGAGAGAGAGAGAGAGAGAGAGAGAGAGAGAGAGAGAGAGAATGAAATCACCCCCAATGGGAAATGGTTACGCAGCAATCCTTTCTCTTCCATTCTCCCTTCCTTCAGGATTTTGAGCACACATGCACACGTACCTGGTGTGTTTCTCAAGCCTCTGGTTTCAGGACTTGAACTGCAGTGATACAGTCAGCAATGGGAGCTCCACCACACTGTGAGAATGCCTCAATCTTTTCTTTTCTTTTTTTTTTTTTAATTTGCAGAGGATGCATGTGCTTACCAGAGAAGAGAAAAGAGAAAGAAAGCAACTCCCAGTGGGGCGTGGTCTTGCAACATTCCTCTCTTCCATTTCTCTATCCAGTCAAGATTTGGCTCATGCATCCACACACTCTTGGCTGGAATCCAAACTACATTTGCCATAAGGGGTCCAACTCCCAGTCCACTGCACTTTGTGACCAACCTTCAGTGGAAGACACTCTAGCTGCTGTGACACTGTGTAATGTCTCCACTAGGAGTGATCAGTCTGTGATCTCTCTGCTTCAGGTACTCCTGCTGGTAAGTGAAGACTCTCCAACTTCCTTCAGGGCTCTTCATTAACATTTGTCTTGAGAACATCAAATTCATTATGAAGGTTTGTTTATTTGTTTGTTTATATTCTGTCATAGGGCATGTGCACTCACTGGAGAGAGACAGAGAGAGATGGTGAGAGGAAAAGTGAGAAATCACTCCCCGGGGGGAATGACCATGTTGCAATCTCTTCTCCTTTCTCCTCTTGAGATCTTGGGCATGTATGCAAACATAACTGGTGTAAACTTCAAGCCATTAGGTCTGAGACTCAAACCACAGTCAGCCATCTGGGAGTCTAGCTCCTTAACCACCATGCCACCTGCTGGCCTCATTATGCAGATTTTTAATTTCCACCTTCTTTGACAAAAACATCTGTTTTTCCCATTTTAGCATAGCTCTCACCAATCCACAGTCTACTTCTGGTGAAGTGCCCTGGAGTTTATAAACCTCTATGATACCAGAAAAGGGACAAGTATTGGTGGAGATGCAGAAAAACTGAATGACTCTAATGACTACATGTTCGATCCTTTTGGAAAGTCAGGTGGTTTCCAAATCTTTGCTTTCAGCATAATGAAGAAGGACCTAATCAACTTGTCAGCTAATAGATTAGAAATAATTTATGAGGCTAGATGACTGTGTGAATGTGGGAGTATATCTCCAAAGAGGATCAAAGAGTTGAGTGGCATTGCTTTCCCCATTCCCATCCACATGCGCATGTGAATATGATTTCTCAGTGCTTATATCTATAAAAACCAAAGATAGGAGAACTCAGGCAGCAACTATGCGATTCTAGTAATAAGTAGTATTCGTCTGGGAGCTAATGAAGGAATAAAAAGACATCTACCTCATTAAGAGATGAATATCCAATAAAGTATTACTTTTATGCCTAATAATTATTCATCAAATTTGAAATAGAACATGTTGTTTTGATCAATGATGTACTTATGCCAATTACAACAGCTCAATGTGGAAGATATTTTTAACACTTAATAGCCTTATAGTTACAGGAAACATGGAAAAAATTAAATCTCCAATTATTAACATGTTTTATTGTAGAGGAATATGCTAAGGTAATCAATAAAATCCTTCCAAGCATAAAACACATGACATTAGGATAAAAATTTTTGGAACAATTAGAATAAAAATACCAGTTTGAAGAACAGAATTAATGCTGTTATGTTCAACACTGTTCATGTATTTTAAATGAATGGTGGCAAGTATTTAATCATTAGGATATTACATTGTGTTAGAAAAATTCAAAGCATGATCTAACAGTTTTATTTTTAAAATGTCAATATTTGTACTGTGCAGGAAATTAAATCCTTGAAAATATTTAAATATATGATAAAAAATTTCAGCTGCCAACTGAAAAATATACAAGTGTGTGTATAGTTTCACTGGATTATTTTAGGAATACTCAAATAAAAACATTTCAAGGGTACTCCATAGACTACAGTTATTAAATTTTGTCCTTTACTGTAATTATTCTTACACAGTGATATGTACAACAGATAACCTCACCTCACCCTTGATCTTTCTCTGTGAACACACTCATGACAACCTCACTCTAAAATCTTACCCCACTCAAGGTTCTCAAACCATCACCGACCACTACTCAAACGGACATAACAAAACAAATAAACTGCTAGAATTTTCTGTTGACACTGTCAGTTTGCTCCTTTAGTCAAAGGATAGCCAAGTGCATTCCGATGAGCTCAAGGTCCTTATTAAGCCAAGCATCTGTTTTGCCGAGAAATGATTTCCGATGGTCTAACCACTGAACTTTCCTGTTGCTCCTACTACTTCCTTGCTGGCATCACTTGCCCTCTTAGCCTCTCAGAATATTCTACATTCAGAAGGGAAAAGTTAGAATCTTGCTGCCTTCCTTGTTCAATCTTTCAAATAACCAGCATGATTGTTACATGATAAGACACTCCTAATGTCTTTTAAAAAATGGTATCACATCCCAGGTGTAATTAAAGACAACAACTGCTCACTTAAAAGATTTTTTATAAGGTCTTTGTGTTTTCCATGTCTAGAGGTTACTTAGAGTTTTATCCTAAGGATTTCTTTATCTATGCTGGAATCAAGGAATGGATGGATAGGATAGAAATGGCATTGATTTGAAAATGAGCATTTAAAAAGTGACATGGGAGATAGGTCTAAGTCTAACCATAGCCTTCTGTGCCACATGCTTTTATTTATGACAGAGCTCTATTAAAAGGCTCCTTTATAAATTGGTCTACTGAGAATTTAAAGTTTTCATTTTCTCCATGAGGAAAATGAAACAACAGATTTCCTTTATGCAAATGGAAAGGAATCAGGGGTGTCTCAAAATTGAGCAGAAGGTTCAACTCTCTGCCTCCTAGTTTGCCTTACCAACATGTCAGGTTGGAAGAAAATTATCTATAGCACAACACACAGGATCTTGATTGCTCTACTTCCTTTCTCCTCTCCAAAACATAGTCAGTAAAAATGTAATTAAAGCTGGGTTATCTACTTTGAAATTATAGTGATTTTTAATGCTGAATCAAAGATGCTTACAGAAAAATAATGATTTTACCCATTTCCACCTAACACGTTCATCTATAATTTGAACTTCCTATCTTTGCAACATAAAAAGGATGCACATAATTTCACAAAATGCTTTGTGTACATAAAACCTACCCAGCAATGTTCAAGGTAGTGGGGATTCGAGATGAGTTAAAAAACAGTTCTTCTCTTCCAAGAGCTTATAGTCTGTAGGAAGGTAAACTTATACATTGTGAACTTATCATCATAAATTGTGAGCTTATAATTCTAAATTATAAAAAGAAAGTTTATAAATTGTTATATCTTAAGTATTTCAGTGAAGGTAAGAATGGATTCTGTCCTTCTACATGGTAGCTGTTGGCCAAGCATGTGGCTTATTTTTCTCCTCCTAACAGTGTCTTAAAGTAGATCTCATTATCTACTGAAACTAAAGTTGAGAACGAAAATGTAATCTATTTTACATAATGAGTATGTGATTATAGCATGGGAGATAATACAGCATGTAAAATATGCGATATAGCTGTTGGGATATTTAAGTGTTTAGTAAATGACACTAATAATTGCTGTTGTGACCCAACTGTAAGCTGATCAAAAATGGATGATGGGGACAGAAAAGATGATAAGGAAAAGCATTCCCTAAAAAGGGACACTGACTGTAGGGGCTGAATTTTGCAACGGAGGGTCACAGAGAGGGCCAGGACTAAGTATGAAATACTCTCCTACTGACTTCTCTAAAGACACATGCTGCTGCTTGTCACCCTGCTTCTGCTCTTGCGGTTTCCCATGACTCTTCTTAGCAGAATTTTCCTCTTCTCTTTGTTCATTCTTACAGTTTCTCAGAATGCAATCACTACCATTCTCATGGCTTCAAATGCAACCTTTATGTAGATGAGTCTTACATTCCTATCATCAAAAGCAGCATTTCCTCTTAGCTCCAGACTTGTACGCCAGCTAACTACATACCAAACTTGTTTGCTCAAACCTGAAGAACACATTCCCTCCTAAAACAGGAATTTTCTTAATCCATTGCCACAAAAGTTTCTGCCGCTTATCACTTGCTGACATCAGAGTGGCGGGAGACATCCTCGATGGCTTCTTTTCCTTATCCAACACTGAATCCAACACTGGCTCCACTTCCAATACATTTAGAAGCTGTCTCACCTCTCCTATCTGAATCATCAACAGTCTCAATCTTTCCTCTTGGTGTTTCTGTGCTTTCACTCTTCTCTAGTCCCCAAATCACCCTCCCCTCTGTCTATCTCTCAACTGCAGCCAGCATGCTATTTATGAAGCTGTAATTCTGACCATAGCACTCTTCTGCTTAACGCCTCCGTGGTTTTCTACACTACTTAAAACAAAGCCAAACTCCTTATCCTGAAGCTGGATGGCATGGCTCCTTTCCACTCCTTTATTTTTTTATTTTATTATTATTTTTTCTCTTTTTAGAGATATTTTTGCTATAAGCAATGTGTGCTCACCAGAGACACAGAAAGAGACAGACAGAAAGCGAGAAATCACCCCTCAGCGGGTATGGCCATACCACAACCCCTTCTCCTCTATGCTCCTCTCAGGATTTTGGCAATACAAACACAGGCGCTTAGTGTGAGTTTTAAGCCACTTGGTCCGGGACTCGAACTGCCGTTGACTACGTGGGGTTCCATCCATCTGCTGGCCCCCTTTCCATTTCTTTAATTCCTTCTTGGGCTGTTATTCCTGTGCTCCAGAGACATTAACCTCCTGGTTACTTATAGATGCTAAGGTTTTCCTTTCATAGGATGTTTATATATGTTACTTCCTCTTCCTGGAAATACCATCTCCCACAATTTGCTGAGCTAGTCTCTTCTCCACGTGGGACTAAACTTTAAACATGACCTTCTCAGAGAGACCGTGCCTGATTTTCTTAACTAAAAAGGGTACTTGATAGCATGTTTTATATTGCATCAAATACTCTTCTTTCTCTTCATTCAATCCGCAGATACACATTTGTTTGCTTTAGTTTCTGTCCTCCCTTCTAAAATGTGAGCTCCACGAGGCCTGAGATGGTCTATTTTAATAATCAATGTATTTATGTACAGCCAATCGGATGGTTTGGCACACAGTGGATATAAATATTTGCTAAGTACATAAATGAAACATGAATGTCATACTGAGTGAATGAAGAAGGAACATACGCGGACTTCTAAACATTTAGGATCCAGTTAAAACTGTCTCATGCTTATACCACTTGGAAAATAGGGATAGGAATGATTATTTTTTTCTAAACTCATAAAAATAGAGTAAGTAGCATAAAAAATAAATTGATGTGAAAATCTGGAAAATTAAAGGTATCAAATAATCAGATTGTGTTGTTTAGTTGCTACTGTTTTTATCACCTTATCATTGATCTTGGTAATATAAATTCCAATTACTGGTAAATGGTTTTTTTTTTGGAGAGATTTTCACTATAGGGCACGTGTGCTCGCCAGACAGAGAGAGACATAGAGACAGAAAGCAAGAAATCACCCCCCAGGGGGGATGGTCACGCCGCAATACCTTCTCCTCCATTCTCCTCTCGGGATCTTGGGCACGCACGCACACACGCCCGGCATGAGTTTTAAGCCACCGGTTCTGGGACGTGAACCACAGTCGACTATGTGGGAGTCCAGCAACATAGCCATTACGCTAACTGCTGGTTCCCACAATTACTGGTAAATGTTACTGTCCCTTTTGAAAACCATGTGTACAATGACAAGTGAATACATAGGCATTTGTAAGTTAATAAGAAAGTTGAATCAGCATGATTTCATGAACTAAAAAGATTTCTAAAAAAACTACCATATTCCTCTTCTGGTCTAATGCAAATGTAATGTGTAGCTTCAGGAAAATTGCTTTACCTCTGTGGGCCTCAGTTTCCCTCATCTTAACATGGGTCCTGCCTCTTAGGAAGGGCTCTGGAAAAGAAATAATGAGAGTAGTCACTAACTGTTGAGAAGATATTGGGAATGAAATACCACCTGCCTGTGAAGGGATGGTAATTCTTTTTTTTTTTTTTTTTTTTTTGGGGGGGTTTTTTTTATAAGGGGGCCTGCGCTCCAGAGACATAGAGACAGAAAGCACGAAATCCCCCCCCAGGGGGGATAGTCACCCTGCAATCCCTTCTCCTCCATTCTCCTCTCAGGATCTTGGGCACGCACGCATACACCTCCAGCGTGAGTTTTAAGCCACCGGGTCCGGGATGCGAACCGCGGTCAACTACGTGGGAGTCCAGCGACATAGCCATTACGCTAACTGCTAGTTCCCAAGGGATGGTAATTCTAATAAAGCACCAAGATCCTTAATTTATATCTATCTCCTTCCAGATACGCAGCCCACTGGACTGGGAGTGCTTTCTCAGAAGTCTCTTAGATCTTCACATTCAGGTCACAATGTCCTGGGCCGTCAGGGAAGAGCAATCTGTCTTTGACCATAACAGGTGTCTGGCAAGAAGAACGGTGTATTTCAACCTTCTTTTTCTGTAGTCTTTTGATAATCCATAGAGGATGCTTAGCAAACAACAGTCAAGATAAAAAGTATCCAATTTTAGTGATTTTCCTTTTAATCACCAAAACACATCGTACTGTTGTGACAGTGAGCCCAGGTTGAACGCAGACAACTCTCTGAGGTTTTGCTCTCAGGGAGCATCCCTCTCTGATGCCTTTTCATCCTCTGGAAACGCTACTGTAAACAAGTCATTCCCCCATTTAAAGGGGGCCAGAGTCAGGTACCTTGTGGTCTTCCAGGAGATTAAAAAATCAAGCAAACAAACAAAAAACCTCAGCTGGCATTCAAGTTTCTCCTCCACTTCATTTGATCTGTCTTCTGGGACTCTCTTTCATATCTCCACACCGCAGCCAAACTAACCTGAGATTGGTACCTGGTGCCATGTTGTTATACATGCTAATACTTCTGAGCAGTTCATTTTCAGCTAAAGAAAGAAAACCCTTTCTTTTTTGGAGAGGTTTTTGCTATAGGGCACGTGCACTTGCCAGACAGAGAGAGAGAGACAGAGAGACAGAAAACGAGAAATCACCCCCCAGGGGGGATGGCCATGCCGCAATCTCTTCTCCTCCGCTCTCCTCCTGGGATCTTGGGCACACATGCACATGTGCCCGGCTTGAGTTTAAGCCACCGGGTCTGGGACTTGAACCACAGTCGACTACGTGGGAGTCCAGCAACATAGCTATTACGTTAACTGCTGGTCCCTTTCTTTCAAAGCCTTCTATAAAGGTTTTACTGAAGTGCTCCTCTTCCAGGAATTCTCTTCAATCATGCATTTAGTCAATACCCATTTATTGAACACCTACGATATACCAGGCCTTGAGTATAGAGCAGTAGAGAAGACAGTCACATTTCTGAATTGATGGTACTTAAATATTGCTGAAAGGGACATTCAACAGGCAAACAAAAGAATAGCATGTCCATGATAAATAGTAAAATAAATAAATAAGTAAATAAATATCATAAGTTACAGTATAGCAGAGAAAAATTTGGGTAAAAATGTTATATACGAGGTATGTTCAAAAAGATCTGTACCAGAAGAAACCTGTACCTTAATTCCATCTTTACAAACATTTTGAAGTATCCTTATATCATGATCCTGTAGGGCTTCTCTGAATTGGTGAGAATTAGGTAGAGACCGAAATGATAAAATCTCCATGTGGATACGGTGGTGGTGGTGGAGGTGTTGGGGAAGAGTTCCAGCTAAAGAAGGAAGCCATACAAAAGAGAGCCTATATTATTTGAGGAAAGGCTTGGCAGTTGGCAGACTGGCAATTCCTCCTATCATTTCAACTGGAGCAGGAAAACAGGTTCAGAAGTAACAGTGGGAAGAGTAAAGTTCATGCCTCATAGATGATTTCTCCAAAGGAGGAAGCCATCGGTAGGTGTTTGAAGAGCAGGAGCGTCACCTTTGGAGGCAGCATTTTACCGTCTTTTGATTTTTATTGTCCAGTCCGTGAGTCAATGGTGCTGGTCCAGGTGCTCCCTCTGCACTACCTCTGCTCCAGAAAGCACTTGCCCAGGGAAGCTGGGCAGTTACAGGCTTGCAGGCATTGCTTTTCTCCTGTCCTCCACTGCCTGTCTTCCAGCGCCTCTAGACATTCGATTTATACATTTCGACCTGTTTTCTTGTTATCTTTAGCAGGAGGGCAAATCTAGTACCAATTAAGTGGAGACTTTAAGTGATTTGCTTTTGAAATTATTCTCTTTATAATTTGGATGTTTGTAATTTTTAAATTCTGTTTTGAAGGGAAGAGGAAGAGTTGGGAGAAGTTTGGGGTTTTTTTGTTTGTTTGTTTTTTTAGATATTTTTGCTATAGGGCACATGCACTTGCCAAAGAGACACAGAGAGACAGAAAGCAAGAAATCACCCCCAGGGGGGATGGCCACACCACAATCCCTTATCCTTCATTCTTCTCTCAGGATCTTGAACACACATGCATGCACACCTGGCATGAGTTTCAAGCTGCCAGATCTGGGACTCGAATCATGCTCAGCCATGTGGGAGTCCAGCGCCTTTAACCACTAGACCATCTGATGGCCCCAGGGAAGATTTTTTAAGTTGCCCAAGCAATCCAAAAAAAACTTTACAATTTCAAATTTTTAAAAATCCTAAATTCAGGACTCACTTGTCCTCATCTATAATGGGAAGAGTAAATCTGATCTCTTAATGTATACATTTCTAGAGCATCTTATTACATGGGATACATGTAATATGTACTCCAGGAAGCCTTCCCAGCTTTTCTCATTTGATGCTGACACTAAAATTATTTATAGATGCCTCAGGTAGGCATCGCTCTTTTGTGGTGCTCAGCATTGTCTTCATCGTTGTGGTCTTTCACCTTGGGAGTGGATATTGAAATACATTTTCATTGGAAACAAAGGACAGGCAGTTAGATCATGAGAAAACATCACGCCACATGCCTAATGCCACCAATTATCAAAATAATGTTGCCATCAGGACCAGCAGTTAGCGTAATGGCTATGTCGCTGGACTCCCACGTAGTCGACTGTGGTTAGAATCATGGACCTGGTGACTTAGAACTCATGCCAGGCGCATGTGCGTGTGTGCCCAAGATCCCAAGAGGAGAATGGAGGAGAAGGGATTGCGGTGTGACCATCCCCCCGGGGGGTGATTTCTCGCTTTCTGTCTCTCTGTCTCTCTCTGTCTGGCGAGCGCACGCGCCCTATAGCAAAAACCTCTCCAAAAGAAAAAACTGGAAATGTTGCCATCCAGTCAACCACTGAAGCACTAGGCACACTCCCGCTCTTTCCATACACCTATATTCTGTGTTCCTTCCATTCACTTTGTTTGGTTTCCTCAATCTGCACACTTCTCTTCCTACAGGCTCAATATATGCCCACTCTATTGAAAAGCCTTCTGAATTACTAATAGTTTCTGGCATATTTGCTTATTGCTTGGATCGTGCATTCAGCCCTTAGTAATATACTCTGCTCTGAATCGGGTTAGGTTATGACATCAACCGACAGCTTTCCACCAAGCATTGTAGGCCCGTTGGGGTATTAAATATGTTTGTATTCTTCACAGGTCCAAAAGTTAGTATTTTCCGTGAAGATTTAGTGAACTGGTTAATACTGTTACATGTCGTTCTGTGGATCAGTTGTTCACCATGTAATGTCTTAGTCTGTTTGGGCAGCTATAACGAATCAGTACAGACTGATAGTTTAAAAACAAGAGAACTTTATTTCTCACAGTTCTGGAGGCTGGAAAGTCCAAGGTCAAGGTGCCCACAGATTTGCTGTCTGGCGAGGGCCAAATTTCTGGTTCATAGATGGTCGTCTCTTTACTGTGTTCTCACATGACAGGAGGAGTGAGAGAGGTCTCTAGGATCTCTTTTATAAGGGCACTAATCCTATCCATGAAGGCAGAGACATCCAAAGAGCTCAACTTCAAATATCCTCACAATGGAGATTAAGTTTCACATATGAACTGGGGACAAGGAGTTTTTTGTTTTGTTTTTAGGTTTGTGCCATAAGGCACTTGTACTCTCCAAAGATACACACACACACACACACACACATATATATATATATATGTAGATAGAGAGAGAGAGAGAAAGTGAGAAAGTGAGAAATGACCACCCCCAGGGGGGACGGCCATGTCACAATTCCTTCTCTTCCATTCTGCCGAGGACTATTTATTGCATCTTCAATATATAGCAGTGAAAATGTAGGAAAAAAAATTTTAAAAAAATAAAAGAAATTTAGAAAATAAGACAAAAGATATAAATTAATAGTTCACAGAATCTATCGTTCTACTCACATGGCCAGTAAACCCACAAAACAATATAGTCTGAATAGCTATCTAATAAATCAAATGAAAATGGCAGTGAGATCGTATTTTTGATTTTTAAAATGGGCAGACATTCCTAAGTAATAATATTCAATACTTAAACAGCTGTAGTGAAAAAGGATCACCCTTTAACTACTAGAGGGAGTGTAAATTAGCACAACCTTTCTGAAAGTCGATTAACAATATGTGTGAAGAGCTTAAAAAAATTCATACCTTTTTATTCTATTCCTAAGAATCTGCCCTATGGGAATGATCATAGATTTGCCAAAGAAATGTGTAGGAAAGGATATTTCTCATAGCATTATTCATAACAGCTCATAAAAAAGCAAATATCAACCAATAAGGTAGAGGATAAATAATAGTACATATAATGAGATTTTTATGTAGTCATTAAAAATGATGTTTCAAAGAATATTTAATGGCATGCAATATGACATGTAGTGAAAAGTCAGGCTACAAATCTATATATATGAACGCTAACAATTTTGTTAAAAGTCTAACCACACACACAGGGAAGTTAAAAAGTAAAAACAGGAATAAAGATAGATGTCCAAATTAAAAAAAAATAAGATGATCTTTTTCATTCTAAATATATCAGTAATTACAGTAAATGGAAATGGATGAATTACTCTTCTTGCTTTTACTCTTTATTTAATAGAAGTGTCTAATGTGATTATCTTCTTCTTGCTATTTACTATTATTTTAGTGTCCACCTTAGAAACTACAACCTGTATTCTTGACCCCAAATTAATAATTGTGCTGTCTCTCAGACATTGCATGTCATAACATTTAACTCCATCTTTTCTGCTATTTCTGGCTGTATTTTGAGCCTACTTCAGTATGTAATGGTAAGCTTCTGGCCACCAGTTATCTGGAAAAAATATATGCATGTATACGAATTTATTATTTTTTTCCAGATATAAAGAGTAAGTAGCATTAAATTTACAAATAATCATAAGATATACACTGTTCTCTATTGTAAATTGGAATAGGTAATTGATTCTCACAGAACACTTACACTGAATTTTTTAAAACTCTAGTATCCTTTATGGTGGCACTGATGAGTAAGTATTGTTAAGTTATGAACGGATTCATATCTTAATTATATTAACAAGCATTATGAAAATAAAACAATCCAAGACTAGCAGAGGGTGTAATAGCTACATTGCTGGACTCCCATGTAGTCAACTGCGGTTTGAGTCCCAGACCTGGCAGCTTAAAATTCATCCTGGGCACATGCCCGGGCATGTCAAGGATCTCAGTTGGAGAATGGAGGAGAAGGGATTGGAAAATCCCCTCTAGGGGGTGATCTCTCATTTTCTGTCTCTCTGTCTCTGTCTGTCCAGTAAGTGTACATGCCCTATAGCAAAAATCTCTCTCAAAAAAAAAAAAAAAAAGAGAAAAGAAAATAATAAAGATAAATGGTAAAGTTGATACACTAATATGAACAATTTCTTTGCTAAATTGCATGATAGTTACTCTGCCTAAATTTTTCTTTGTTGCTTCCTCAATAATAAAGAAAACCATAAATCAAGCTTTGAGTTTTAATCTTTGCCAATTTCCATGGTGTAAGTACTCTTACAATGGCCACCTGCAAGTTACAATGTGATATCACTGAATGCAGGTTAAAAAAACAATATGCAAGAGGCACCATTGTGTAGTATTTCCTTCACACAGATAAGATAGATGTAAATAATCTTAGGAGCATATGATTTATATAATAAAATTAGTAAAATAATTAGGAAGTGATAAGTTTTGAGTATTACATTTTTAAAATGAATTTTATTTCATTGTGATTTTATATAATTTAGGAATTAATAATGGTTGAAATAATGTATTTTAACCACTTTTCAGAATTACTGAACACTGGGCCTGGCAGGTGGCTTGGTGGTTAAGGGCACTGGACTCTTACGTGGCCAACTGTGGTTCAAGTTCTGATCCTGGTAGCTTGCTTTCTCACGTTCCCTCTCTCTCTGTCCCTCTCTGGTCAAATTTAAAATAAATAAATAAAGTTAAATAATAATAATAAAAAAGAATTACCGAACACTTAATAAAGATAAATGGCAAAGTTAATACACTAATATGAACAATTTTTTTTAACAGAAACAAGCCAGTTTCTACAAATTGGTGCTAGCTGGTTCTAACATATCAATGGAATCTGTGTACAATGTATTTCACTCCCTTAGGACATTATTATTATTTTATACCCTTATGCTTTCTACATTATTTACCCTTATTGATTATTTTTGCTTCTTCCTATATTGTTATGCTTATTATCAGAATAATTTAGTCTCTTTCTGAAGAACTTAATTTAGTATTTATATTAGCCTGCTAGTAAACAATTATCAAAATTTTTGTTTATCTTACGATAGGCAGAATAATGGCCCTCAAAGATGTTCATATCCCAATGTTTGAGCCTATGATTATGTCAACTTGACAAAAGGGACTTGTAAATTTGATTAAAGTTATCCACCTTGAAATGAGGAGATTATCCAGAGGGCCCAATCTTATCAAATGAGTCATTTAAAGTGAAGAATCCTTGACAGCTTCAAAGAACCAGAGGGATGTCAGTGAGAGAAAGATAAGATATACCTTTGTTGAGTTTGAGTAGAGGAAGTGTACCACAGATGAATAAATATGGATGGCTTCTAAAAACTTGAAAAGACAGGAAAATAAATTCTCTTCTAGAATCTCCAGAAGTGAATCCAATAATAATGACACAGCACTTTCAATCTACATGAGATTATAGATTTGTATTGTTTATGCCACTAAATTTGTGGTAATTTGCTACTTGCAGCAAGAGAATATGAATGCAGTTTGAAACACCTCTACTTCACCTTCAATTTCAAGGCATGTTTATGGTGACATTTAAATTATAGGTTGAAATGATTTTATTTTACAGTACAAAAGTCACTGTATTATCTTCTGATTTTCATAATTTCTATTTTAAAATTAGCATGTTTTTAGCTCTATAGCTCTGCCTTTGAAAACAACATGGGGACCAGCAGATGGCATAAGGGTTATGTTGTTAAACTCCCACATGGCCATCTGTGGTTCAAGTCCCAGACAGGAGGCCTGAAACTCACATTGAGCAAGTGTGTGTACATGCCCCAAATCCCAAGCATGTATTTTGCTCTCTGGCTTTTAGATTTCTTGTTTTGTTTTTGTTTTTATTTTTAACAGTCTGATTATTATGTCCCTAGTTTTCTTTGTATTTATCTTTTTCTGGTTTTCCTAAGCTCTTTACATCTTAGACTTATTATGTCATGTTGATTTTGAAAAATAATATGTTGGTATTGATTCAAAAATATTTTTACATCATTCTCAATCATTCTTTCTCCTATTCTGGGACTAAAGTTACAAGTTCGTTACCCATCCCTGTGATCTAGATGTCTGTTATACTCTCCTCTGTATTTTTGCATCCTTTATATTTCTCTCTGTACCTCACACTATTTCCTACTGTTATATCTTCCTATTCTCTAATCCTATCTTCTCTTGTATTTAATCTTCTGTTTAAAAAACTTTTTCTCAACTCAATATCTGCTATTTTCTTCTCAGTACTAGAATTTCCATTTGATTTCTTCTCACATATTTAAGTACCATTTCAATATTATCTTTCTTTCCATCCACTTTTAAGATATTAATTTAATTTTTTATTATGGGTATTTTGTTGTTGTTGTTGTTAAGAGAAAGATTTTTTGCTAGAGGGAACAGGTGCTTATCAGAGAGAAAGAAAGTGAGGAATCGCCCTCCAGTGGGGATGGCCATGCCACAATTCCTTTTCCTCCATTCTCCACCTGAGATCCTGAGCACACATGCACACATGCCAGGGATATGTTTTAAGTCACCAGGTCCAGGACTTGAACTATGGTTGACTATGTGGAAGTCTAGCAATGTACCATTAAGTTATCTGCCAGTCCCTCTTATGGGAAATTCTAATAGGAGATTTGCCAAAGTTCTTTAAAAAAAAAAAAAATCCTCTAAGTTTTTTTTTTTTCTGGTTTTAGTCATTTGGTTTAAAAAAAAAATTCTCTAAGTTTTTTTTTTTTTCTGGTTTTAGTCATTTGGTTCTGTTTTACAGCATTTATTTAAGTGAATGCTAGATATTATGTGTGAATAATTCTTAGTTTCTGAAAATGCTTTCAGAAAATATTTATTTTTCTTTTGTCCAGTAGCTAGAATATGATTGCTTTGCTTGAATCAGTCATAATAAGTTATTTATCAATTGCCCTTACTCTTGGAGCACAGCCCTATCAGGCTCTCAAGAAAACTTAGTTTGTTTTTCTAGACTTCCTTTGTTGCTCATTCTACTTTTTTCCCCCAAACACTGCAAAACAGATTAATTTTTAAATTTAGCTTTTTAGCCTCTTAGAAACATCTCTCCAAAACCTTGTCTCTCAGGCCCTGATTGCCTTGATTGTTCTCTATATATTCAAATAACTTTTTATTTACATCATATCTGGATTACATAGTTGGCTCCAGGGGGAGGTACTCTAACACTAAACTCTCCTATTCCAACTCAGCCAGAAGCAGATGTGATTAAGGGACTACAGCTGGCTTCTGAATGTACTAAACGTTTAACTGAATGTTAGCCAATAATAGATACTCAACATAAATTGATGAAAATGAATAACCTAATTACTGGATGGAATATATTATTTATGATTTCAAGAAAGAATTAGGTATTTGCACCAATTTATACAACATTCATTAGAACTGCACATACTGAATTATGCTCTGATTTTATGCCAATTTACATTGTTAGACACCAAAAATAAATAGTTTTATGAAAGTATTATGGTGTTAGATAAGTTGCTGAGAAACATTTTCATTATGATAGTAGCATTCTGTTTAGGAGAATGCTCACAAAGCATTCTCATCCGACTACACTGTAGAGAATTGTTGTCTTTTATCATATCAGTTAGTCTGTTTTGATTATGAATTTACTGTTACGTACTCCGGTTTTATTTTGTTTCTGTTTGGTTGGTAGAAAGCTTAGGGGAAAATCTGTAGTCTACCCGTGTTAATTCCCCGTGATGTATGATTTAGTTCTTTCTCACTGCTTATGCTCCCTTTTTGTTTTTGTTCTTATTGTACCTACTTCAAAATTTTAGTTTATTTTATGTATTTCTGGTTATCTCATGGTTTTTTGGGGGGGAAAATAAGAAAAAATACAAGTCAATTACTTGAAATTTTTATGAAGTTTTTCTGTAACATATATTTTTCAAAACTGCTTGACCACATTTAAATTATTAAAAAGGCATCAGTAACTATACATACATACATATAATAAATATTTCATACTTTAAATATTACATTTGTGAATTTTATTCAGTTACTTAATAAATAATAAACTAGTAAAGTATTAACTCTGCCACTTCTTTTTTATACTATCTTTTTTAAGTTTATCAATTTATTTCTTCTATGATCATGAGAGATAGAGACAGAGAGACAGTATGACCACCAGGATCTTAACACTAAGGCCCACGCCCCACCCAAGCCTCAGCCAGCCCAGATCATGGGTGTGCCCATGCCCATGGGCAAGTCTGGGTGTGAACCTGGAACCTTCCCATGTGGGTCACTCTCCTGGAGTGTTGGATTTTACTGCTGTGCCCTGTCTGGTGTCTAATTCAATCACCTCTTCAATAGATGAGGAAAACAAAGCATAGAGTCAAGTACATATAAATTAGAATTTAAGCCAAATATCTTTACTCCATATCAAATGAATAGAAATATAAATGAAGGTGGTTTTGGCTATTTGAAAAATGCCAAGACTTCGGATGCTTATATCAAATGAATAGAAATAATAAATGAAGATTGTTTTGCCTATTTGAAAAATGCCAAGACTTCGGATGCTTATTTCCTTGACTTTCTCCCATGCTTATAAGTCTTCAATTAAACAGTACAAATATTTTCTTAAGTATGATAATACTATTTTATTTTAGCTTAGTACTTACAAATCCTTTCTTTGCTTATCACCACACTTTCTGTAAAAGAAGAGCCCTTTAATTCGCCTTTTACACATTTCTGCTTAAAGGTACACCTTCAAATGGATCAAACTTAATTGCATTGTGGCCCTTAGCTAGTTCAAATTCCTCAATCAATTCACCTCAGACTCATCTTCTTTCAAGTCTAAACAACCCCATTTTTCTTAATCTCTTCTCATATGTTCAGTAATCCCTTCCATTCCATTTATCATTTCTGTTGCCCTATGCTCTCTCCAATTTAGCTATAATGTTCTTCAAATAATGTCTTCTATCAGATGGGCATGTGCTTAAAACTTCCCCTTCTATGCTCATATCAGACCAACTGAGAAGCTGCTCTGGTAATTTGGGTTTGCTTGGTTATTATAAGTCTCAAGTCTGTGCAATGTAAAAGGTGATGTTTTAAAGGGATGAAAACAAATGACATTTTCTCAGGTTAATATTTCTAGGTGACATAGTGTTTCATCTAAAAACTGAAAAGGTACATTTTCAAAGCCCAAGG
>NW_006159931.1:1117775-1184297 GCF_000334495.1 Tupaia belangeri chinensis
TTCCCTACAATGTGGGTTTCATGATATTCGTATTAAAGAGTTGCTTTGCAGGTTCAAGTGGTAATGTCGTACTTGTAAATAATTAAATATAGTTCCTTTCCTCAAAATGCCCAGTGATTCTTTCAAGATGTTATCTATCATTATCAAGGAAATGAGTCTGACATGAATTCAAGGTCTTTATAATAATGGACCATATTCATCATAAGATGATATATCTTCTTAAAAATAAATAAATAAACATAAAAGCAAATGTTACCTAAAGTTGTTAAACTGCAGCTCTCCAAGGCATCTCTAAAAAAGGAAGAATACTCATATAAGAAACATCAATTACAGAAGCCCCTGAGTGATAAACAGCTACTTCACGCAAGCAGTAATTACTGTCCCTGGAGCTGACCCAGAGAAGCTCTGCAGGGAGTGATGTAATAGGGTAGTTGGAGCCATATGCCATGGGCATCTCTATGCACTGATGGAGAGGACTCATTTGGGATTGAGATGGAGGAAGTCGTGTGTGTTTATGCAAAACAATCTTGCCATTCTGTTAGAAAGAGTTCAAATGCTATACACAGATTCTTAAGAGAATGACAGAGTGGCAGGACCGAAAGTTGGGCAAGGCAGATTACTGGTTAGATCTTGAGAGGACACTCAACCCAGTGAAGGGCGTGCCCAGCAAACTCTTGGGCTTGGAATGTGTGCTAATAGTACTGATATGCAAGTGTAGTTGGCCGATCTGACACTTGGAAGTCAAGAGAATAACTGGAATAGCTTTGTATCACTTACTGGCAGGTGACAGAGTTCCAATCTGACTAGTTTAAGAGAAAAAATTGATCTTTTGATGGCCCTGGTAACTGAAACGTATGGTCATAGTCTGACCTCAGACAACAATGGAGTCACAGGAGAACAAATGGTTTCCTCAGGACTCGATCTTTATCTCTCTCTTAACTATAGTTCTCATGTTGGTTCCACAGTCAGTCAGGACCTCCACTCATGATGGTGAGACAGCTGCCAGCAATTTCAAAGTTATGTTTGTATTCTCTTAGCAATTCAGCAGAAAGAGTATATTTCTTTATTTATAGATTTTTAAAAACTTTTTAAAATTGTGTCAATGTTTTAATTTTTAAAAACTGTGCTCACCAGAGGTAGAGAGAGATAAAGTGAGTAATCATCCCCTGTGGGGGATGGTCATCTTGCAATATCTTCACTTCCATTTCTCCTTCCTTTCAAGATTTCAGGCATGCACACACATGCCCCCCACATGTTTAAGCTACTGGATCTGGCGCTTAAAGTTCACAGTCAGCCATGTGGGATACAGCTGCTTTAAACACCATGCCACAGGCTGGCCAATAGTTTTAAAAGAAGTCCAGAATGAGTGTCATTGACTCTGATTGGCCTGGCTGAGTTCATGTCTCCCTACCACCTCCCACTTCCTCCCCAAACGCCTGAAATGAAAGAGGTTGTTCATTATTTCTAGAAAGTAAAATCATGCTAATATCAGGTGAAGGAATAAAAAAAAAGAGAGAGAGAGAGAGCAAAAAAGGTCTACTTAATTTATCATACAAGTAAAAAGAGAAAAGCTATTCTGGAAAACCTTATAGGACTATAAAAATCAGAAAGCGAAATCCCTTTCCACATTTAAATACATATGCCTATTTCTAGTTACCACAACTGTCCCAGGGATGTTTAAAATGTTACTGAAAATCAAAATTCTAGCATATGTCTTTGGTCATTTAGGTTAGCTTTGTACCATACCACAACCAAAGGGCCAATGATTCCAACACTAGAAAGCACTCATGCTTTCTTGTTTGCTTAGCTGTCTTTTTGTTGTTGTAAGGATGGGGAAACTGTGCTAAGTTATTTACAAACTTTAGCCCATTTAATCATTAAAACGGTCCTGAGAGGGAGTGATATTGATAGCTTTTTCACACAAGAAAACTTGGTCACAAGAGGTTAAACGGCTTACTTATGGTTTCACAACCATCTGATAGCAAAACTTGGATTAAGATAAAATATCTTTGACCCTTTTTCTACATAATGCTAACCCCAAAACTTGAAGCTAGCAAAATCATTTGGAAATCAGAGAAAGTAAACTCTAGCTTTATTGCTAAATGTAAAGCTCTTCTTGCAATCACCATATGTGATACTCTATAACATAGCTTTCTGAGAGTTGCCAACCCTTATATAACCATTCACAGAGTTTATTCACAGCCCATAGATCTGGGTTTTGTACAGTCATTACGGCATTATGACATGTGGTTAGGAGTATGGTCACAGAGGTTGGACTGTATGAGTTCAAGACCCATTTCTATCATTTTCTAGAAGTATGAATTCAAATAAGATTGTCTAACCTGTTTTCAATTTTCCCAAATATTAAATAGGTCTGATATTTGTACCTACTTCTGAGAGCTATTCTGAGGATTAAATGAATTATACATGAAAATTCCTTAGAACAGTGCCTTATACAGAAAATTCACTCACCAAATGTAGTTTTATTATTGTTGTTGCTGCTGTTATTGTTGTTGAATGTAACTCCCTATAACATAATTACCTGGAAGCCAACAAATCAGGAAACAGAGCCTACGTGTTCTGGTTAATAAAAAGATAAATATAAAAGCAATTTTGTGTGCGTGTGATTTTCAAAGTACTGTTAGAGCTTGCAATGTACAAGCCAAATACACACATGGGGAATTGATGACTATAATTTATTCTCCAATCATCAAGAATGGGTTCTCAACAGGAATAGAAGTTGAAAAACTATGAACTAAAGCATCAACCATTTAAATGTTATCAACTCTGTGAATTTGTCTAGTTACTTAGCTTCTTGAAACTTCAGATGTCACATTTGTTCCTTGGAAATCATGGCTATGCTTAGTCACTTAAGGAGATTAAATGAAGCACTGAGAAAGCTTGCAATGTCTGGTAGGTGTGCCACACAACTTGGAGATTAACTCAAATCCTCATGGATGCACTGCCCTGTCTAAATTTTTAAACCTTAAATTATGTTCTTTTCATTAGCACTGCTAAAAAAAAAAAAAAAAAAAAAAAAGGGAAAGAAAGAAAAGAAAAGAATAACATTCTTCCAGGTAAGTAAAGTAAACTTTAGAAAACTTCTAACTTATTCACAATGTATTTTTTCAAGTGCTACTAGTGACTCTGAAGGTCATCATTGGTTCCCTCAACTACTATCTGAATTTTTCTCTGTTTTTGCTAGCGTATGTGACTGGCAGCTGGTCTGAGTGGTTTACCAGATGGACTGAGCTAATCCCTGGACATTGTCATACACTATACACAGTATCGGTGACAGACTGAATGTTGGTGTCCTCCATCCTCCCAAACTCATATGTCGATTCCTAATGGCCAGTGTGATGGTATCTGGAGGTGGGACCTTTGAAGGTAATTAGGTCATGAGAGTGGAGCCCTCATGAATGGCATTAGTGCCCTTATAAAGAGATCCCAGAGAGGATCCTTGCCCTTTCTGCCATGTGAAAGAGAGAAACTGCCATTGGCAAAACAGGAAGTGGACCCTCATCCGACCCCCAGTCTACCAGCACCTGGACTTTGAGCTTCTCAACCTCAAGAATGGAGAGAAATGTGTTTCTGTTGTCCATAAGCCACCCAATTTCTGTATTTCTGCCTCAGTGGCCTGAATGAACTAAGATACCACCTTTTACCAACAGCAATACCACTAATACCACAGTTGCCAAGATCAAACAGCAGGTTTACTCGTGGGGAGCCCAACGCTTTTGCAAAGCCGTTTTCTACTCTGGACTTCACTTGTGTATGTCTGTCTTTTGGGTCACCTAGGATGAGCAATAGTCCCATCTCCAGAATCTGAAGGCTTCCTTGAAGGAATATTTTACTTCCTTCATCACCATGTGAGATCTGAGTTGAAATCATTTGTGCTTTAGTTTGAAATGTATGCCACAGCATTGTCTCAGACCACTGGAGCCTTAAAAAATTTCCTAATATATTGGTCCCCTGAATCCTCAGCATGCTTATCTCCTAACCTACTGGGGGCTTGTCTTATCCCAGTCTGCAATACATTTATTGCATCTTGCCCATTTGTACCTAGCAGCATGATGTCATTATCTAATAGACAAGTTTAATACCCTGAGGTATGGCAAGATGGCCCAACTTTCTTCAGTATTTTGATAGATGTATGAGAGTTCACATAGTTCTTGGGTAAGACTCAACATGCATAATGCTGTCTTTTTATGTAAATGCAAACTGTTTATGATTCACGTTTTAAAATTTTATTTATCCTTATTCTTTTTATTTTTAATTTGTTATAGGGCATGTGTGCTCACCAGAGAGAGACAGAAAGAAAGAGAGAGAAGAGGAGTAAGAAAGCAAGTCGTTTGATTTTGGACTTGAACCATGGTCAATAATTTGGGAGTCTAGTTTCTTAACCACCATGCCACCTGCTGGCTGTATGATCCATTATTTTCATAGGAATGGAAAAAAAATAAAAGTCATATCACATACTTGAAGCCATATTACCTGTAACTGGGATGCTACTCAATTGAGTTGTCATTAGACTATTATCCTCCATCCAACTTTTTATAAGGTATGAATTACATGGAGATGAACTAGAAATTGCTATCCTTATATTCTTTAGGTGACACTAATTTCCGCCATCCTCCTGAATTATTTTCCTGTAACCCATTTTAGTAAGAGGGGCAAGTCCAGTATCAGAGTCTGCACTTGACTCTTCCTCCCCAAGTGGCAGGACCAACATGGGCCTACCACTACTAAGTGTGTCTAATTTAACTGTACATTTGGGGTCTGGGAAATGACCACAGTGTGGGTCCTTGGACCCATCAGACACACTGTGGCCCATTCCTGGTGAGAACACGGTTCACAGCTCAGGGGCCATAATCCTCATCTTAACCTGGGGAGCCAAGACGAAGCCTTGAACCTCAGGTCATACTGTTAACTAGCCTTCTCTGATGGAAATACTTAGAATCCCCTCTTTTCTTGTTGTAGATGGCTGATGGCCCCTTTGGGTAGTATCAAGAAAATATGATTACCCTCACCCTCGTGCTCTAGGTTGCCTTCTCCTGAAGGTCATCTATTAGTAGATTCCAGAACAAAAGCTCATCTTGATCTAGAAGTGAGAGAACAGATCAAGACTGTACTGGTTGGCTGCCTTCAGTCTCCTGATGATCCGATCTTGATTTATCTTGACACTATAGACCACGCAGTATGCTTTTGGCTAGTATCTTATTTATGATCTTCATAGCTCTCTGTAGGTCAGGACCTCCTGGCTGCCACTCCAGCCCTACTGTTCATCATGATAATTATACCCACAGGGCGTCTAAGAATTAAGTACTGCCACCTGGCCTCCTTCACTTAAGATCCTCTCTCTTCCAGTGCTATAAGGAGGCCAATTTTGTATCGACATCTGCCAACATTGAGCCTAGGCCTCAAAGGACAACCATTACTGTTTTTAAGTAATGCTCATACGGTTCTCACCCATAAATTCTTTATTGCTTTGGTAAACAAAACGTCCTCTGGACTCTCCCAGAAAATGTAACCACTCAGAGGGTTTTGCAAGCCTATATAGTATATCTACTCTAACATGCCCATTTCTTAGAGCTCTCTGAACCCTTCTTCCACAGTCTGCCATGTCACAGATGGTATTTCTATTTCATGTAAGGTGGACTGTAACTTTCTTCAAGCCTCCAAGAGCCATTCTAGCAGTGAGTTAACTCTGCTTGCTCTGCCCTTGCCATGGTGTTAAATCCGGTATCCTAGACACATGCTAACATCTAATATAGCATTTACAATCATACCTATCTGATTTCAAACTCAGTGTTTTTCAGTCCATTTCCCTGTTGCTAGAAAGCTGTGAATTTTTCAAATGTATATAGATAATAAACAATTTATTCTTCTTTCTTAGCATTTACTTTTTTTCCCTAAGTTACTTATTTCTTTCATGAGCAGGAACGACATAAAGAGAGAGAGACAATATTTCCAACGGATTACAACTCCATGATCCAATCCCAGCCCCAGCCAGCCCTGAATTATAGCACACCTGTGCTCAGCACGCTCAGGGAGGCCTCTGGATGCAAACCAGGAACGCTCACACGTGCATCAGCCTCGCGAAGCCTCCACATCCCATTTCACTACTGTGCCACTATCTGGCCCTGCCCCGTGTTGTTTTTTTAACATAAGGGCCTAAGACAAATGCTGGAGAATTTTTCTCAAAAGTAGAGAACAAAGAATATAAATACTCATTTCCTAGCAGATTTCTACAACTTGACCTCATGTACAGATGGGAGACTGTAATTAAGAGAACATTTATTTTTTATAAGATTCAATGGATTTCCCCTAACAGAGTATCTGAAATAGATTAAGAAATCAGTCTGATAAATTAGAAAACGATTGAATAATCATAATTACGAGTAAACAAAAATTGAATTTGACATCGTTTTGTTGGTTTGGTTCACTGATCAATACCAAGCATTTAGGGCAGTATCTGCTACACAATACTTTCTCAACATATTTTTGTGAATGAGTGACCATCAGGAAATGGAAGCTAGATATTTGCGTGTGTGTATACAGTTACGTAGGTAGCTTTAATTTACATCATTTTGATATAATTACATATATGCTTATTTTAAAATATTTAATTAATATAATAAATGCCTATAATAAAAGGGAAATGTCTATTTCCCCCCAACTCAATGTACTTAATCCTTTAATAGAGTGTCTTCTATGTGACAGGCCTGCGCTAAATGAAGATATAACATTTAGTAAAAGGTTGATTCCCCTCACAGCAACCGCTGTTACTAGGTTGATGTTTATCCTTTCGCTTTTTAAATCCATGTTCAAACACATAGACACACGTTTAATATCAATCGCACATTCTGTAACATCAATAAGTTACTCCCTACATATTTCTGTAATAACATTTTAGGTTAAACTAAGATGTCTCAAAGTTCTTTAGGTCATGGCAAATAGAAAATAATAATATTTAATGGCTCACCAGACTAGACTGGTTATGAATTAATGTTTAATGGGCCGATTTTTTTAGAAAAAAAAATCATTCTTCAGTAACGCATCACTGAATCATAAAATATTATTTTCATAAGTTTACTAGTTCTAGATTGCTAAATTTTATTCTAGAACTTTTGTCTATAGATTTATAAGTATAATAAACAGCAATTTTTTTAACCCTTTTTTAAATGATACAATTCTTTTCCGAGGTTGGTATAAAAATTCCAGTGGCTGCAAAGAATTTGTTAAGCAGCTCTTCATTTTATTCTAGGATTTGAGAGTGCTTTTACATGAATGAAGAACTTATTAGCTTATAAGGTATTGATGACTTTGACTTGTAACACTGTCTTGATTTATTGCTTTTGGTGATGGGGGTTGTAAGAGAGTAGGAGAAGATCTCAGATTTTTCTATGATTTTCAACCTGTGTAGGTTGTTTTCTAATTTTGGAATCAATTTTGGTCATTTGGGTCCTTCCAGAAAAATCCACTTCATCTTCAAAATCTATTTACAATTCCTTTCCCTGTGGATTATATCAACTTTCTCGCTTCTGGGAAGTTTGTGTCACTATGGGAAGCTCCTCCCCTGAATGGGGACGGGCCGAGTGATGTGGGAAGGGCTTATTGGCAAGCTGACTTAGAGGATTGATCAAGAACTCCTGGGAAGTCTGCCCTTTCTTCCGAACTGCCAGAGAAAGGGTGCATTTACTTTGGATGAAACACATCAATGGCTAACACACTTTCAATTCTGGGTGGAGATGCCTTACCTTTCCCCTTTATTATTATTTTCCATCTTTTCAGGCATATTATGAAGTTTTGAAATTCCAGTGTGACTTGGTTTACCAGCCATTCTCAACAGGAAACACCTCTTGCTTCAGCTGAGATTCCTTTGCTGCAAGCAGTCACAGTTACAGTGGAGGAAGAGCGAACCCAGACCAGCTCTTTCAGTGAAGCCTCAGTCCATCCCACCTGGTCGCCCCACTGACTACTCACGCTCTCTCTACACCTTCGTTCTGAGCTCCGCTTTCTCCTAGTCCTCATCAGCAAGAACTGCTGTGCCCATATAGTTAGGATTGTTCTCCTGTTCTAATTTCCGTGTCAATCTTACATCACAAGCTATCTGGTTCCCAGAACTTTCCAAAATCTCTATTTTGCTGATGGCATCTCTTCCTCCACCCTGTCTGTGATGAATTTGTAAAAGTTTTACAGTATTTACCTTGTCTTTTAAAATTGTCATTGGTAGTCATGTTGCCATCTCAATGGGTTGGGAAAAAATGAAACTCTTTGGAAGATAAAGAGGTACGATTTTTATATTTCCTTCCTAAATGTATCTAGTCATGTGAGAATTATAAATAACTTTATGGTCATAGTTACACAAGTATACAATATATACGTGCTATGCATTAACCCCAAAGGGCTTGTGTGTCATGTTTACCTGTTCCAAAGGAGTCATTCAGAGCTCCAGCGGGCGAAGAAATCAGTATGCTTGACTTCCAGAAGACACCAATGGCGGCCATCAGTGAAGAATCCACGTCAAGGCAACGCAGCAAGTAGGTTTATAGCCATCGGATAGAAACAAGCTCAGGCACCTGTAGATATTTAGTCTCCTCAGACCTTCCTCTCAGCTGCCTGCCTTCTGTAAGCCACTCCTTTTGGGGGTGGGGGTGTTCATTTTTCAGAGACCAACCCTGGCCAGGAGCTGTTCCCTGAAAGAGAGAGTAGAGGGGTGGCAGATGAGGCAGGGGGTGCATACTATGCATACCCCACAATACGTAAATTGTAAAGTAGTTTTAAATAGTATTTAAAGTAGTCTTTTGCCTTGGCTTCCAGATTGCCATTTTCGAAATCTTCTAGAGTCTAGCAGAGACCGCCATTGTGGCAGCCTGGTGTGGGCCTCCTTTGGACATGATCGGAAAGTTTTTCCAGCACTATACCGAGTTCCCGACACATGTCAACACTCAGATTTTACAGTATGTGCATCTTTCAGCACCCAGATTCCCGCTTGTGCTAAGTGACATGTGGACTTTTAGTGCTCCTGCTCCAGGGACCGTCTCTCCTCCTCAGATCGTGAAGTCCTTTCAGAAGTCGGCAGCATTACTCATCTTGATTATGCCACCAGTCTCTTTGATGGGAGACTCGCCCGCTTCCTTAAGAATAAGGATGCGATTTAAGGTTTAACTTCAAACATTTAAGGCACTTAAGGTGCCAGGTCCAATTTATTTACAGCGCCTGATCGATGTCTACTTGCTGTGTGGAGCATGCACTTCGGATGGGGATTAGCTCTCTTCACCTCCCTGGCCATCCCTGCACACATGTGAAGTACCCCATGCACACGTGAAGTGGGCATCCTCCCCAGAATCACCTGAAGCCGTAGTTAGTCACTGGTATCTGATAAGCAAGAGCTTTCAGTTTCTACTTTTGGAACTTTCACATTTAAACTGGAGAGCAGTCCGGACAGCATACACACAAAAGGTGGTCACATGGGAGCCTCTTAAAAACATCGAGTGCCCATTTGCCTTTGTGAAATCCGACATTTATTAAGGCCTTGAAATATCCTATTTAATCTGGTTTGGGGCCAATTAAACATGTAAATCAAAGTAGTTACTGAGAGGGTAAAAGATTTTTTCCCCCTTGGAACAGTGTTTGCTGTGTTTTGTTTACAAGTCTCGCTTGGCTCGTGATGTTTCATAAATCCTCGGGGAGAGGAAGCCTGCTTTGTGACGGTGCCAGGGGGTGGGCATAGCTTTCCACTCTCAGTCTGTCTCCAGGAGCTGTCTGACCTGTCATCTCACCTAGCTGGGCATCATGCTTTCACAAGGCTGAAATGATCTTTAGGTTTCCTTTCCTTTCTAAGGATCTGTTTTCTATGCTCCTGATTGTGTTTTTTTGTTTTATGATTAGGCTCTGAGAAAGTTATGAAAATTCTCATCCAAGTAAATAGACAATCATAATAATGACAAAAACAAAAATTAGAATCTACAACTTCATTTTTTTTTTCCCCTTAGCAAGTCTGTAGTTATTCCAGTATTGTCTACAGATATCTGATTTTATGGGAGTGCCATATTTAAACATTCATTATCAACTCATGCAATCAGACTTAAGTGCACCTAAGTACACCATCTGTCTTCTTTCTTACATGTTTCTCTGTAGTCACACAGATACCTGCTACTCTGGCAGTGTCTGGAGCCTGTTTAGCTGTACCCATTACAGTGCAATCAGCAGAGGCGGCATCCCCTTCCAAGGTCTGATTTTCAGAATCTAGCAGCACCAACGTTTATAATGGCCCTACTCTTAAATGTCATACATTCACGTTTCCTACACAGGTGTGTGTGTGTTCTTTTTTCCCCCAAAGCTCCAAAGGCGAAGTCTATCTTTGAAGGAAGCATTCAAAGCTTGGACCTCTTTTTTTTTTTTTGAGAGGTTTTTATTATAGGGCACGTGCACTCATCAGACAGACAGAGACAGAGACAGAAAGCGAAAAATCACCCCCCCCACCCCCAGGGGGGATGGCCACACCGCAATCCCTTTTCCTCCATTCTCCTCTCAGGATCTTGGGCATGCACGCACATGTGCCCGGTGTGAGTTTAAGCCACCGGGTCCAGGACTCAAACCACAGTTGACTACATGGGAGTCCAGCGACATAGCCATTACGCTAACTGCTGGTCCCAAAGCTTGGACCTCTTTTTAAAAAGCCAAAGCATGACATAAAATATTTTGGAAATGCATGATGTTTCTGGTCAAGCTGCACAGCCATGGAAAGCATTGGGAGGCTTCTGTGCAGATGGAGAGTGACAGGAAGGCTGTCGGCTCTTTCATCACTATAGTTCTTGGGGCAGGAGCCTGGGCCTTTTCATGGGGTTCTACGGCCATGTTGTTCAGATCCTGTGCCTGATCTTGGCTGAAAAGGCATCAGTTCATTCCCTGCAAAACAAATCGGAACATGCCTTCTCTATACGTCTTCAAGGTCTTCCTGGTCGTGAGCTCCAACTGTATAGATATCGTGCTCTCTAGAAGGGCATGCACGTTGGCAGCCGAAAGCAGAGACATGAATAGGTCATGGGACTAGAGTCAAGGCTTCCTGGAAACTAAATAAGATCTTGGGATAATCAGCTACGTATTATTGAAGTAAAATTTCCCAAAGTGAAGTTGACTCTGGACACTCAGCTTTCTTACTACATGTGGTCTCTTGGGAAAAAAAAAAATTCTGGTGAAATAGGGGAATTGGGATTTGAAATCAGTCAACCTACAGTTTTGGTCCCACCTCTGCCATTTATTAATTGTGTGGTTTTAATCTGATTGCTTAACCCCCACTGGCCCTGGTTGCCTCATAGAGGAATAGAAATGACAATACCCACTGTTTATGGTTGGAAAGATTAACAAGCCAAAACTCAATGTGCCAAATGGATGACTAGCTCTGCATAAAGGTGAGAAGAAAAAATAACAGATAGCACTAATTTGATGCCAGGTTCTATTCAAATAACTTTCATATATTATTTCAGTTTATCTTCACACCAACCAAGAGGTAGATAATCTTAGCATCTCTGTTGTATAGATGAGAGATTTTTAGAGAGACTAAGTTGCCTGAGTACATTCAGCTGGTTCTTTGAGGAATCAAGGTTTGAATCTGGGAAGTCTCCCTGAATCCCTGCTCTCTCATCTACTACTCCGTAATGCTTTGAAGGGAGTTAAGCAGTCAGCCAGCTTGCTACCCAGCTTGCTTGGTACATATGCATGCTGAAAATATGCCATTTACTATGTCCAGCTACCCACAGTTCAATGGGGATCACAACAATCTATTGCATTGCTGATTGCACTACTTGGATCATCAAGAATTGCCCATCAAGGGCCAACCAGTGGAGTGGTTAAGGCGACTGGATGCCACATGGCCAACTGTGTGGTTTGCATTCAGGACCCCCTCAGTTTGAAAAACATGCTGAGCAGATGTGCATACATACCCAGAATCTCGAATGGGGGAAGAAATGGAGGTGAAGGGATAGCGACATGGCCACACCCCATGATGGGGAATGATTTTTTTATTTTCCCTCTATCTTTCTCTGGCAAGCATATACATCCACTAGCAAATTTTTAAAAATCTTATCCATCCAGAAAGAAGTCTGCAAGTGATGATGTGGCCAAATCCAAAATGTGAGGTGATAAGACTTTTTTTCTCTAAGGAATTTAAGTGAAGAAATGCAGAGAGAAATTTGTCCCTAAGCAATGGAAATTGAGTCGAAACAAGAAAGGGGTCAGGGTCACTGAGATTAGTCATGGTAATATCCATTTTGTCATGCCCATGCTGAACGTAACATGATACTTTTAAGTAACAAAATTGTTTTCTTTAATATCATTAATTCACAAAAGAAAAATATTTCAAATCCGAACCATTCCAAAGTTCTGAAGTACACAAAGAGATTAATGGAGCCAAGTGCTACTCTGAAAGTGTTCTATCTTCCTGTCCAAAATCCTTTATGGGTGTTTTGTTGACATTCTCCGTTCTTATTTCCAAAATGAACCTCTTTTAATATGCTTATTACTCATTTGCATCCACACTAGGACACATCAGTGTTCCTAGTTATTCTGTAGACTCTGATTGGGTTGGTATAGGGAATTAGCAGGTGCTTAAGGAAAAGAATCAGAGAGTAAGAGGAACAGGACAAAAGAGGACACAGGTGGGAGCCTCTCCTTGTCTGATTTCTTCCAGATCATCTGCTAGCCCCCTTGTGCTGTATTATTTCTCTGTCCTGCTCCTCTGTCCCAAGACCAGACCCTTCCTTAGATCTCATGAATCCCATCCTCCAACATTGGGAACGCTATTACTTATCTTAGCAAAGGTTATATTTCCCAGCTACTGTCCCTGGGGATTCTCTACCTTAAGGGCCAGAGTAATCCTAGTTCACTCTCAGACAGAACAGGGTCTAGAAATAAAGTGTAAACCCCAATTACTCAATAGAGTAGCCACTAACCCTACGAAGATACTGAACACATGAAGTGTGGCCAGTCCAGATTGAAATTGTGGAAAATTTAAAGTACATACTAAATTTCAAATTTTAGCACAAATAGAATTTAAAACCTCAACATTTTTATGTAGTTTATCTGCTAAAAATATTTTGAAATTAGTTCAGATAAAATATATTATTAATTTTATTTTTTTAAGTAGCTCCTAGAAAAATATACACTGTGTATGTGGCTTGAATTATATTTATGTTGGACAGCACTGAGGTAGAGGTTGATAGCAATCACATTTAACCTTTTATTAAAATACTGAAATTAGGCCAAACCTAGGTAGTACAGTCCATAACATATCTACTGAACTGTTGCTGGCAGGTACATGGCTTGTCCAGTTCAGACACCTGGTCAACCTAAAAACACACTGGGAATGGGTACTGATGCCCAAGAGCCTGAGGAACTGGAAGGCTGGGGAAGAGGGACCCTGGTGTGATGGGACACTGACAAGGCCATTTTCTTTTCTCTCTCTCTTCTCATGCACATGCATATACTTTCTATCATAAATAGTAGATCAATAAATAATTATGGTGTGATGGGACCCTGACAAGGCCATTTTTTTTTCTCTCTCTCTTCTCGTGCACATGCATATACTTTCTATCATAAATAGTAGATCAATAAATAATGTTAAAAACACTGAAATTAATAACAATGTTGATAGAGGCATTTTGAAGTTATACAAAATAAGCACCAAAATGCTTGATACTTATTTAAGGGACCTTTCCTTTATTGCAATGTCTGTGATTTGTTATATGCAAATCAAAATGATGAGAAGTGAGTCAGCAGAAATACAGAAAAAAGAGTATAGAGAACAAGAGTCAGGAACTCAATTTGTATGAAAAACAGACAAAAGAACAGAAAGAAACAGTTAGAAGAGATGGACTAACAACATGGGCTCCGAACCCAAAGGCAGAGGTCCCCAGCTCCAGCTCTAGAGGGTCTTTCCTTGGCTCTGGAGACACTTGCCCATTTCAGTTCTTTCTGAGGTTATGCATGTGAAGCTTTGCAGAAAACCTCCTTTTCCTAGAGGAAACTTTTCTCACTGAGGCATCTTCCACTTGCAAAGCACCTTTCTCCTGTTTGGGGTGTAGTCATGAACACACCAAGTAAGTCTTTGCCTTCATGCAACTTGCACTTTTAGGGAAAGAAACATCTATCATAGAAATAACCAGTATTTGATAAGTGCTAAACAATACCTGACCCAGACAAAATGACGTACTAAAAGATTTCAAAAGGCCACAAAATAGGTTGATACCATGGAAAGGTTTTGTCAGGAAATAGGTACTCCTTAATCAGGAAGTGACAGTAGAGATAAGACAGGGAAGACGAGAAAGAGCCAGTGATGCAAAAAGCCAGGATTAGGGAGAGAAAGGGGTAATATTCCAGGCAGGAGGTAACTGCAGGTGCAATGTCCCCAAGGCAGAAAGATTTTTTTTCATTTGTTGGAGAAACAATGAGATTGGGTCTGGAGGGAAAAAAAAAAAAGATGAAAGACTCAGACAATGGGCCGGGTCAAACAAGGTCTTAATGCAATTTGGATTTTATTCTGAATGCACTGGGAAACTATTGAAGAATTTAAGCCCTGGAATTGCACGGCCAATTAGAAATCTACTGCAGTGTTTCAAGCAAGATGTGCTAGAAGCTTGGATTTAAATAATCCTTGATGCTTTTGAATCACGAAATGTAGAGTTGTGCCACTTTAATGGGATTTATTGAATTCACTAAGAAATAATGTTCGGCTAGTTTGTAAAATGTTCATTTCTATTTCTATTAATTACAGATTTAGATGAATTCTTTAAAACAAATTTTGAAAATACAAATAAGCCCTCACACTCCAAAAGAAATACCATCCATGTTTCTACCACTCTGAGAAGCAGAGTTGACAATTCTTCCATATACTGACACTGGTGTTCACGTGTATATAGATAAAAGAACACATATACTTGTCAGAAAATTTTTTATTTTTTATTTTTGCTTACACTGGGTATATATTTCTATGTAATTAAATATTCTCTGATAACACCATAGACTCCATGGCAATTCAAAAGTACAGATATTTGAGAATTGTTCCTATATATTAATACTAGAGGCAAGAATTTAATTTGCTTCTAATTTATTATTACATAAAAATTATTTATAATTGATCCCAGACAATAGTGAGCACAGCTCAGTAGAACGGTTAGATGAGAAAAGAACTCTAAAAGAATTGGATTCATGTCCTGCTTTCTTTACTTGTGGCTTGTCCCCTTAGGTAAGCCCCGCAAAGCCTCCATTTCTTTTTCTGTGGACTACAGTATTTCAAAAGGTTGTTGTGAAGCTCAGGTAAGTTAAGAAAGAAGAACTTACCATACCAACATAAAAATGTTACACAACTACAAGAGACGTTACCACAGGGGTATCACAGACATCTTCAAGGCCAGGCTGGCTTCCAAATATATAAAGTGGATCACCAGAGCTTGGGTGGGTCAAGCATTTGTTCCAGTTCAACAGAATTTTCACCATTGTGCCAAGAAGAGCCCCTTGTGGCATGATACTTCCATTTTTTTTTTATGAGAAAAACTATAAATACTGGTTTTTTATGTAAAAGTCTTAAATTTTGAAGTATAAACAGCTAATCGAAATAGAAAACATAATTTTTTGTGGGGGGGAGGGCACATTGTTAAAACATGATGCTCCATGAAGTAATGCCACTTGGGAAGGTTCCAGGCTCGTGTCCAGAGACCTCGTTGAATATTCAGGGTGCACTCATGCCCAAAATCCAGGGTTTGCTGAAGGCTGAGGATAAATTGTGGCACCAAGACCCTGTTAGGGATGTCGTCTCTATTTCTCTCTCTCTCAGCCTCTCTTGCATAAAATAAATGAATAAATAATTTTTCAAAAATAATTTGGTTGGTCAAATGTATCAGATCATGGGCATAAAAGTTGGACCATGGCTGTTTTGTTGTCTCAAATTCACATGGTTGCTAAAGACCTCAAACTTCTGCGTTAGCATCTTTAGTTAAGTGTATTTATTGTACTGAGAGTATCAAATATAGTCCAATCTTGTCGTAACCAATTATTTGTAATTATTTCCACGATAAGGGTTTTGCTCTTCAGGTGGCCAATTACTTCCTATCAAATTATCACTGAAAACCATTATTTTCATTTCCATTTGTAGACATCTCAAGACGGTGGTTTCCATTTGGTACAAGTAAATGAAAAGGAAATAACAGTCAATGCAATTATGACTCTGATCTTATCTGTCTGGATTGATTAGAAGTCCTTACTCTAATCATCCAAACTCTTTATTAATGTTAAGTTTATTAAAACCTAGGTTCAGACTTAGATTTTCTTTAAGGATCTCATTTATTTTATCTTTCTTTTTTTCTTTTATAAGATGGTAGGGAATGCAGGATGGAGAAAGCAAAGAAAAGCCTGGTTACTAAAGAGACCTAGTCTTGTTGTAATCTGGTGTCAACCTGCTGATCTCTGTTAAAGACCTTTCTCTATTTATCAGAACTCAGTCCCTGGTGAATTACTGTGAGTTACAGTGGAGTGTTGCTAATTCATACTAATGACTGCAGATTATTGAATTCTGAGAAATAGCAAGTGAGCGAAAAGGCCCAAAAAAATGACAATAAATTGAGACCGCTGAATAACAAATGTATAATTTGTTCATTTGTTTTCTTAATTATAAGCTAGTTTTTAATTAATTTGGCTAATGTATCATTGCTACTAGTATAAGTTATGTCCCTAGAGAGTTCCAACGTTAAATATTAGGTAAAAATTAGATGCAAGCTTATTTGGCACTGAGTTGAAATAAAATGTTGGCTGAACAGCAAGGCAAGATTTAGATTGGTACTAAATTCACTACATTTCCACTTAATAATCTTTTTTTTTTCTTTTCAGTCTTTGAATCAGTAGTTTATGTTATATATGCCTTTTGATTCTCACCCAGGAAAAATGACCAGTACTTATGGAAGAGTTATTTACTGTTGAGCATTCAAGCACCCTGAAGGAATGGCAACCGGATGTTCCCAAGGAACCACTGCAGGTGCTCCTCCTCCAGGTTTTCTGCAGACATCTCCAAATGAAGACCAACTTGCCCTGTCTTCCATTTTTTAAAAGAAAACAAAGGAAGAAAAACTGGGTAGATATAGTAAAGATAGGATCTTTGCTATAAGCGTTGGCAAGTTCTTTACTGTATAGGTGATAAAAGTGAAGGTCTGAGAGAGGACAAATGAAGTCCATGGAGGAAAATGGACCTCATGCCCTCTCCCCCTTGGACACCACAGCATGCCTTACCTTCTTTCTCTCATTTCTTCATTTGTTCTCTTAATGGACAGGCTCTGTGATGGGGTAGATCAGGGCTTGCATTTGCTTTCTGCCCCTACTGTGCTCACAGAACTAGCAGAGCTTCCTCACAGGCCAACTCACTATAAACATGCCTCCAGTGACCAGAAGCCAGGTGGAGTGTCAGGCACTGAGGATGCAGAGTTGTGGACCTTTCCTTTAGGGAGCTCGAGTTCTTGAAGGAAAAGAAAAACAAGCAAATCAGTGCAGTGAAATATTCTTGTGATGGATTGGAAACTCAAATTCACATCAAATCACCATGTAGGAAGCACCAGCCCAAGGTGGTAAGGTCATTAAAGGTCTCCCAAAGGAAATTTCTGTGCTGTACCTTGAATGATGAACAAATGGCCACTGCACAGGTTGGAAGTGTTTAAGAGCATCACAGAGTTCACTGTGAAGTGGGAGCAGGAAGGAAGCTAGAAGGCAGACAGGAAGCAGTTCCTGACAGGATTTGTAAGAGCTGCTAACATTTCACTTATCTGTCATGGAGAGCAGTATCAAAGATGGGCCCCTGGGAATAAGACCAGAGACCAAGAATGCACCAAGGAGGGTTGCAGAATTCCAGCTGAGGCTCACGGGGGCCTCATGTGATGTTACCAGCCTGAATATATTTCTTTCCATAGCCCTTTTGAGATTTCTGAAAAACTATTTTTCTCCTCACTCATAGTCCACCATTTCAGTGAGAAAACATCACCCTCAATTTCATAGATGATTCTTAAGTAGCCAAAGTTCATCAACAAAGCCCACAGAAGCCGAAGTTCTTGTCTTGCAACCAGGCATGCTGCAAACAGGCTGACTCAAATGGAGAAAATGAGGTCAGAGAATATCTGGGTTGAGGCCTTTGGAAGAGAATCTTCTTCATTGTCCTTAGAGAAGCACTAAAAGAGGCCTTCTGTCTTCCCAAGGTGGGGAACACAAGAGTCTGGGTGCCATTGACTGCCATATTGTGAGCAGAAAGAAAATTGGATGGGACCAGCAGTTAGCGTAATGGCTATGTCGCTGGACTCCCACGTAGTCAACCACAGTTCGTGTCCCGGACCCGGTGGCTTAAAACTCACGCTGGGCATGTGTGCGTGCGTGCCCAAGATCCCGAGAGGAGAATGGAGGAGAAGGGATTGCAGCGTGGTCATCCCCCCTGGGAGGTGATTTCTCGCTTTCTGTCTCTCTGTCTCTCTCTGTCTATCTGGTGAGCGCATACGCCCTATGGCAAAAACCTCTCCAAAAAAAAAAAAGAAAGAAAGAAAGAAAGAAGAAAGGAAAGAAAGAAAGAAAGAAAGAAAGAAAGAAAGAAAGAAAGAAAGAAAGAAAGTTAGTTAACACTAAAGAAAACGAATACAGAAAAATAAATGGAGCAAAACTTACTTTAAACCTACAGTTTTCTGAGACCTTAAAGTGAGGTAGAATTATTCAGGTTTTTTTTTTTATCATTTATAGCCTTGATTTTTTTTTCTTTCTATAATTTGAATGCTTTTGTTTCTGGGATTATTCCAACTGCTTAACATCTGGTGGTGGCAGTGACAAGGAGGATAAAGGTGGCGGCAATTAGATGACCTCTTACAGCCGCTTCATTTTGATGATGTTCTCTCACCCTGAGTTTATCAAGAAAACACTTCCAAAAAGCAGGCTGATGACTGGAAAAAAACGGCGAGCACATGACAAGAGTCAAATGACTCTTCTTCGGTTCCCCGACAGCTCTTCCCCTTCCTCCCTGTTGCCTGCCTGTCTTTGGCTGCCAAGAATTTGCTGTTTGCTTCTCACTTCTCTCATCCAATCCACACTGAGAAGATAATGTGCCCAGCTAGCTCCAGAACAGAGAGCTGAATGTCTGTGCATATTTTGCCTTGAATGAAAACAACCTATCCACGCAGAGTGGCCTCTGCTACCCGGGCTGAAACTGAATTGGGTTCGGTGGTTAATTCTTCAGCCTTCTGGTCCTGGGATTTCAGCTAATGGCTTTGGGGTTTTGCACAAGCCACATGCCCCTGGCTTTAATGTTACCACTATGGATGAGAGCTTGTCATGTTGTATAATATTACACAGTTACTCCAAAGCGGCTTTCTGGCTAAGTGACAGCATTTGACATGCCTCTAATATTGACAGTAGTGGTGACTTTCAAGTGTTCTATTTATGTCAGGTAGAAAGCAAGAAGAGATGTTTAAATAAAATAAACATGTGCAAAGGAAACTTCTGGTTTAGTATATAAAAATGTCTTAACAGTCTGAATATCTGCTCTCTGTATTCTAGCCATAGACCCTTGGGTAAGATGAACAGACTCAGTGTCTCTCTCTGTAAAATAGAAATAATAACAATGCCTATCTCAAAGGGCTATAATTAATTATATTATCCAATGTGTCTAAAGGGTCTTGTGTGATGGTTCATCACAGATATTCAATAAAGATACATACATCAATTGCGATTCCCGCCATAACAGTACATGTTTCTAAATAAATAACTTTGACCAAATACTTAACTCTGAGAATCCTTGGGCCACATTGTTTCTACTCTAAAAGGTGATTGGATGATTGGTAGCCTGGCTCAACACATGACCTATGAGGTGACCAAAAACTTATGAGCTGGTGTCAAAATCTGAGCTGGGTATGAGAGTCTGATGTGCTCTTCTGGAGTCCTGAGGAATCATGGAGTGATTAGTGAAGAATGAAATGCTCTATGGAAAGAAACCATGGTATAGGACTTGGAGTCATTGAGTTATAAGAAATGAAAAAAGAGTAAAAGAGTTTATGATGAGAGAAGCAGGTAGACCCAGAGCGAAGCAGATAGATTAAGAGAGGCTGAGTTACATGAACAGGCAAAGCATAAGACCGAGGCCAACAAACCCTCCTGTTGGGACTCTGGACTTCAGTGCATGTCTACAGGCAGGAGAGTCAGGGACAAGGCTTTGGCAGAACTCTGAATGACGAGGCCCTGGGTCGAGGGAGTGGCGGGCCCTGGTCCCTTCACGTGCCAGCTGTGGCAACTTGGGAAAGTTCCCAAGCCTTTCTATTTCTATAAAATGGGGAGCAGCAGAACCTATCACCAGAACCTACTGCTACCAGGATTAAATAAGTTAATACCTGTGAAAGTCTTAGCTAGGACACGGTCATCTTTCAGAAAATAAATGTTAGCCATTATTACCTGACATCAGCAATGCATTAGCAGCCATAAAGTGGAAATATACAGCAATTCCTTAGCACTAATATAACTCTTCTATCCCTATGTGTAAATGCAATGTATTACTTTTTTTTTTTTTTTTGAGAGAGAGAGAGAGAGAGAGCATGTGCGCATGCATGACAGGAAAGAGAGAAGTTCCCTGAACAGGGCCTTGTCATACCATGACCCACTTCTCCATCATGGCATCCTTTCAGGTTAATTGGGGAATTCGAACCTGTGTTCAAGCATATGGCTTCCATCCTCACAGGGCATTTGCACGGCCTCTGTGTTACAGTAGCTGGACCTAAATGTGTCTTATAATTAACATTGCTGTGAGCCAGAAACGTCTAATGAAATATATGTTATCATTTTTATTTGCAGAATGAGATTTTTAAAAAGACCAAAAAGAGAGATTACATTTTCAGTACAGTTATTATGGGTACATTATTGGTGTCCCTACAATTGTTTGTTCAATTCGTCTGCATATTTGTTCATTCACTAATTCATTTCACAAAGATGAATTGAATTCTTACCATGCTGAAATTTAATTTTAAAAAGGCAGAAAAAAAAAAAAAAAACAGTCCCTATACTTACAGAGCTTCAAGGTCTTGTGGCTCTAAACAAATAGGAAAACAATCATTTGTAGGCTGACGTCCAAAGATAACGATTCTGCTTATTCTCTTACTCCATTTAAGTAGTGACTCAAAGTCACCCGTTCAGTGAGTCTTGTCTAACCAACTGTACTAGGCTAAGCTAGGTAATATGGTGGTAACAAATTAATACCATATTGCCATAATACCATATTATAAATTTATTGCTTATACCTTGTGTCCGAAGTGGGTCAGGAAGGATGACCCCATGTAATCACAGGGAGAAAGGTTTTCTATGAGTTTTTGTTGTTGTTTGATTTTTTTTTTTTTTTTTGTAGAGGTTTTTCCTATAGGGCACGTGCGCTTGCCAGAAAGACAGAGAAAGACAGAGAGCAAGAAATCACCCCCTAGGTGGGATTGCCATGCCATGATCCCTTCTCCTCCATTCTCCTCTCAGGATCTTGGGCACGTGTGCACATGCACCCGGCATGCATTTAAGCCACTGGGGCCAGGACTCAAACCATGGTCGACTACATGGGAGTCCAGCAACATAGCCATTACACTAACTGCTGGTCCCTCTATGAGTTTTTTGAAAGACTCCCTCATAGATAGGTAGGTAGACAGATAATAGTTAACATTTATTAAATAATTACTATTTAATTAGCTCTAGGAACTTCTCTAAACACTTCAATATATAATATCCAATTTTATCTTCATATTTGTGTAGGGTATCTTTATTTCCCTTTTTTTATCAGGGCATTTACTCATAAAAATTACTGTCTGAAGGAGGTTGTACCCATAGCAGGAGGTGGGTTTCCTGCCACTGAGTGATTTTACCTTCATCTCATGGACTCAAGGTATCCATCCTCTGTATTTCGTAAAGACCAAGTTGGATCGGGACTTTGTGTCTGAGACCGACCTGGGTGTAATATTGGAAATCCACATGGGTGGTTCCATCCTGTTTGTTTTTTCTTGGCTTTTTTCTTAGCTTCGGCAGGGTGAAGTTGCACTGTTCAGACATGGCACAGGAAGCTCTGTGCAAGGACTTTCTGTGAGTGGAAGGGCAGGACAGATTCCATCCTGGCCTGTTCCCTGATCACTGAAAGGAGCAGGGTCAGCTTGTCTCTCTGGCTCAGGAGACCATAACCTTGTGGACAACACATCACATGCATTAACCTGAGGGGGGACAACACCGAGGATTCAGTCCTTACCATGTCAAAATGCTCCTCTAAGGAATTCCAAAGCCCCATCTTATTTAAGGACCAACACGATTGTGCTTTCTTTCTTCCAGAATTATTTAATTTTATCACTATTATTATTATTATTATTTAATTTGTTATAGGACATGTTTGCTCACCAAAGAGAGCTCAGCTCCTCTCACTAGACCGTGCGACTCTCTGGTGAGTCGCTCCTGTGCTGGAGAAGAAAGGAACTAGTCAAAGAGAACCCTGAATGGCTGGGGGAACCTCATTAATACAGATCATTCATTAAAACAAAACTTAAATCTAAGTTGTCTTTTTAAAATAAAAGGAATGAGAGGTCATTAAAAATGATTTTTTGGGGGTGTGTGTGTGGTTTCATTTGGTTGTTGCTTTTTTAAAAATGATTTTAAGACTTCATTCCATAAGGACATTTCATTAACGGGTTGAATTAAGTGACTTAATTGATGTAGTTAAAGTATTAACTTTGCTGATAAAAAAATAAAATGACTCAGGGCAAACACATTGTCATATTGTTATTATTTAATGCGGACAGCAAAGCGCTAGCACATCGGTTGCTGCTTAGTGCACAGTTAGACATGGTCCATGTCCCCGGGGCATGCAATCCCAGCAAGGTTGTTATATGGTATTCATTGCAATTTGATGAACTTCATTTATCTAGACAGCCACTTATTTGGGATGAATTGGAACCTACTGAATCATCTGAATTCTGAGGCTCCTACTGCACCACCAGTCTGGAGCAGCTATTAAACTTGGGAGGATTCGGTGGCCTTGACACAATGAATGTATTATTCCTGCAGAACTCTCTGGGTGTGATGGACCATCAGCTTTACGGACAGGTGTTGGGTGATACCTGCTATTGCCTTTCTTCCTCTTCAGGATTTTAAGTATGATATCCGTGCTGCAGTCAGTGTTACTCATCTTCCCCAATAAAGAAGTAATCTGTCACAGAGGATGCTATTTCCCCAAGAGCACAATCATTCAGTTCTTGGGGGGGAAAATCACAGCCTGAAACCCTAGTACAAGATGAGGGTTTCCCTAGGACTGAGCTCTCTGACGTGGTGAGTTAATGAGGAGAGAAGAGTTGTTTCTTTAACAGATACAGTCACGTTATGGGACGCTCTTACTAATTGAGAGTAGGAACCCCCATAAACCATACATGAAGGATTTACTTGGGCTATTTACAAGGCCAAGGGAGGAAACATGTAAATAGAGAGACATGTATACAGAGAGTGAATCCAATCGCTAAGCAGTTGCGAATTCTAGTTACACACTATGGAAGACTTAGGAAAAAAATCTTATGGTTATAACTCTCCAAATTCACGAATACTCTTTAAATTCAGCAGTGACGACTCTTGCAATGTGATGCCCAAGCCTATGTTGTCTTTGATGATGAAGCTTAAAGCTTTAGAAACTAAAAACTAAACAGTGCGGTCTTATTCCAAAAATGCACAGCAATTTTTAATCTTAGATTCGATGACACACTAAAGGCATTATAACAGCTAAGATTTTCCAGAAAAATAAAATCAAGTAGAATTTATTTTTAAGTAATTGACTTGTGCCTAATTTAGTGGGCTGGCAAGTCTGACGTCTGTAGGGCAGGCTGGCAGAGGTTGCAAACTAAGGCAAGAGCTGAAGTTGGTGTTTCAAATCAGAAATCTATAGAGCACCTTGGCAAACAGGAATGTCAGTTAAGATTTTCAGGCAAAATTTTCTACAGTCTTGAAACACAATTCTGAGAAACTTAAGGCCTTCAACTTATCAGATGAGACCCATTCACATTACTGCTGTTCCCTCTTAAAATCACTTGCAGATGTTAATCACATCTGCAAAATACCTTCAATAGCAACACCTACATGAGTGTTTGATCAAATGCCAGGCCATCTTAAACTAGCACAGTTGACACCAAAAAAAAAAAAAAATACATTGATTATATATAAAACAGAAATAATAAATAACTATATGGAAAAAACTCAGCAAAATTGTTAAATAGCAAGTACATATAAATAAATTTTAAAACATCAAGTCTTACTTGATAAATATTTCTTTTAAAAAATCACTTTATTAATAATTTTGTTATTATTATTTTAAATTTGACCAGAGAGAGATAGAAAGGGAAAGTAAAAAAGCAAGCTTCCAGGTCTGGGACTCAAACCACAATCAGTCATGTGGGAATCCAGTTCCTCTAACCACCAAGCTACCTGCTGGCCCCCAAAACCCACTTTTTAAAAGTAATTATTTATTTAGTTTTACTTTATTATTGTTTTTAAATTTTCTATAGGGACATGTGCTCACCAGAAAGGGATCAGGGAGACATGAAAAAGCAAGCCTCCAGGTCTGAGACTTGAACTATAGTTGGCCATGTAGGAGTCCAACATCTTAACCACCATGCCACCTGTTGGCACCGATAAATCTTTCTTCATATTCCTGCCCATATCTGCGTGAATGTCTTGTGACATCGTCCTTCTTAGTACCTCAGACTAGATCCTATTCAGACACATTATAACAAGTTAGTATAAGTTTATTTCCATGCAAAAATATCTGAAAAATTATCTCTCAAATTATGCGCATTTTCTATCAGCCTTTCACAGATTCTTCACATATGTGTGGAAGAGAGAGAGAGTTGTCCCATTATAATAAGTAGGGTCAATTTCAACCCATGGATCCAAGAATGAGCCAGGATGTTTTGAAATTTTAGGTTAAAGCTCTGTGTGTGTGTGTGTGTGTGTGTGTGTGTGTGTGTATACACATATAGGCATAAAATTGGCATACTTTTAATGTGTGTTGCTTATTGTCTGTCAACTATATTTTATAGAAGCATTGATGTAAAAAAGAAAAAAAACGACACATTAACTTGTTACCTAAGAAGAATTAAATCAACAGCATTTTGGAGAGGAGGATAAGAATGGCATACATTGTCATGTGAGTGTTTTTCCCAAGCTGCTGCTTAGACAAGGGAAAAAACCAGAAGGGCCTTAAACAGCTGCTCTTAGTATCCAGTACTAAATAGCTTTGTCTACACAAATAAACAGCTTTGAGACAAAGCCCTCACTGGCTGAATTTTGTTTACCTGTATTATTACTTTGAATGACCTCTTAAGTTCAGCTGGTCCATAGTTATTTGCCATTTCCAAAATAATAGGCTGCTGGATCATCAGCTCCCTGTCCTTCCTCAGCCTGGACAAAAGTCAGGTCACGACAGTGTCCCTAGCTGATGAGTGAAGAAGGCAAGCCTGTGTATCTGCAGGAAATGTCTGGAATAAGTAAGTCTTTACTTAGATGAATTTTCACAAAGCAGAAATGATGCCTTAAAGACAAAAAAAAAACAAAACATTCAGTCATGCCAAAACAAAAAACTAAATTTCTCTGAATTCAACTGTATTTTGATAGACTAAATTCAATGGAACCAATTAACAGAGGGCCAGACAGCTTTAGGAATAATGAGTAGAAAAAAAAAGAAAAAAGAAAGAAAAATAAAACAAAACCATGAGCCAGAGAGAAAAAAAAAATACAAGAAGAAATGAAAACAGCAGAGAAAACGTGAAATTACACCTTGCGTTTCAGGATCAGACTCATGCTTTTTTGCACTTTATATGTAAGAAAAGAATCCGTCTAGAATTCTCAGGCAAAGTATGCCAACATGTCAACTTCATAAATACAAAATGGAAAACGCAGAAATAAAGCAACTATGCAGATACTGAATATCTCTTTATTAAACATCAAAGAGATTAAAGAGAATGCTTTTCCTTTGAATTATCCAGAAAAGTGTCTGGGCCCCTTACTTTTTCATTGTGTTGTAAACAGAGCTTAAGTCAAATGAATAGTTGGTCTGGTTCTTTGACATTTGTTTGTCTGCATAATTGAGGTAAAGACACCAGAATTACCTACAAAGTGCAAACATGTAGACTCGATATTGGAGAATTTCATGAAATAAAAGAGAATGGGGTGGTTTCGAGTGAAAGCAGGTGACATAAAAATGCTTTGTGACATTTCCCTCTATCTTTCCGGAATGGCCAGGGATGTTTTAAATAAGGTTCTGCTTTTATTAACACTTAGGCATGGTTCCCTTCCTCAAGACTGAAATGACGTTCTAAATGGCATGTCTGTGTATTATACCCAGGTCCCAATTTCTTCTCATTTTCTGCATCCCACATCAACAGCAGGACAGGCAAGAGACTGGCCTGGACAATGCCAAAGCAATGGAGAAATGCCTTTAGTTATTATTAAGAGAGTAAATGAAGAAACTGCACAGCAGATGGGTGTATATTATCTATCCAACTAAAAAAGTGTCTTGTTAACAGAGATAAATGGTCTGAAATGGCAGAACATTTTCTTGCAATTTTAAAAAATAATAGCAGCAATATTTCAGAGGATAATTCTGCAATTTTTTTTCCCAAGGTTTCTGCTAAAAACCACATTTGATATTGATAGATACATTCTTAAAGTGTTCATTGGCACATTCATAAATATGTGAAGTTGAAAGGGGATCTTTTTTTTTAAATCCCAACTATAATAATCTCTTTTGGAAGCCTGAAGACATGATGTGAATGGCTACTGTAAGCGGTTGGGTTGAACATAATCATTTACTACTGAATTGGCTTTGCCAGACTAAGGCACAGGGAGGGTGGTCCCCTGGAAAAGGGCAGAGGCTACAAAAATCAGACGTGGGTCATGCAGGTTACCATCTGGATGACCTTGAATGGTCAAATAACGTGTGGCATTTCTGTTTTCAGATTTCCGAAATGTAGATAACATCTACCACACAGAATTGCTATGAGAATTTTAAAAAGATCCTGTAAGTATTCTGCCTGGTACAGGCCAAGTACCATCGGAATATTCGCTTCTCAATGAGCAATATTTGTACAAAGTATTGAGGTCTTTATCTCCTTCTACAAGAGAGCTGCTAGTTTTACACGACAGGAATGTGTTGTTTTCTTTCAATGTTATGGGTGTATTGTTCTATTTCAGATAAAATGAGATCTCTGGCAAAACTATATAATAAATATTATCCCCATTCTATGGTCCTTGGCCTAGTTAAATATATGTTCCAGTTAAACTTAAAATCCATTATGAATATAAACACATTGCCTTCATTTGCATTCATCTATATCTGTAGGCAAAAAAAGTTATTTACTAGAAGAAAAATACAATTAATTTCTAAGGTGTTTTATCTTATTTGCAAAGCCTCCTTTCTGAGGGAACATAACAATGACTTACTGATTTATGAAGTGCTGTACTTTAGAGGTGGTCCAAACACTTGCCCTGCAATTAGGACACCTTGTGGTTCTCTCTCAGGAATACCTAGCTAGAACAGAAGAACCACCTTTGGAGAAGCTTGAGGCCTTTGTTATTTGTCTCACCTCAATTGTCCTGTATCTACCCAAGAGCCTTGGGTGGGCTGTAATCTATCCATTTAGCATTTGGTGGGTTGGTTTGTTTAATTACTGGGAATATTGAGGATACAAATGACTTAGCTTGTCAAGACCAGGAGAACAACACTTCATGTCACACCCAGGAATGAAACCGAAGATGAAGAGCCCTCCCCTGAAACGTGCAGTTCAGCTTTGGAAAGCCTGCTGTGGTGGGAATGTTAGAGAAGTCCATCAGACTTGGCCATTCAAACCATTAGGTGATATCATATCGCGTCAAATGACTCTTGAAAAATGAACCAAATTGGAAGGCATCCTGTGAGACCCAGACAATGTCTTGGTTCTCATCGGCCTGTTTTGCTATAGCATGTTCTGTTCTTCTGTGGAACACCATGGAAGTAGTTTGCGTGGGTAGGTGAGATTTAGTTTATGAGGAAGATGTACCTAAACACAATATGGAAGTGGAGACTGAGGGGGGCAACGTGAGGTTCATCGCCTTGAGTTCATGATGTGAGAGAGAACCCCGTGGCATCAAGCTGACCTGTGGTTGTATGAATGTGATTAAATGTGTAGTTTAAGTGACTCTATCACATCAGTTTTCTTCACAGAAATTCTTTCACTGGGACCAGTGTTTTCATGACTTTGTTCATAGCCTCCTGACTGGAGCTGCCATGTTTTTATGTGGCCTCACCCCTCCCTCCATCTGGACCAATCCCTGCACTTGCCTGGGATATTTTAAATTTCAGAGTAGGGAGAGGGTGATACAGTCTCCCTCTAGTGGCCAAAGTCCAAAAATGTGAATCTTGTTTGTCGTCTGCCTCCCAGTAGGAAAACATACAAAGAAGAAAACAGTCATTGTGATGAAGTGTACACAGATAGAGCTGTGGGACATGGAGGAAGAGTCTACAGCATTCCAAGCCCAGATTCTGGTTGTCCCTGAGGTTCAGCTGGTCCCTTGCCCTGCTCTGCGTGGCTGCTTATTCAACTCTGCCATGACTGTGCAAGATGGTACATGACCACTGCAGTAGCTTGCGAGGCTTAGGATACTGATACTAACCTTGTTACCCAATGGACACAGTCACCACGGTATGATTTACTCAGCTCGATTTTCTCCCGAGCAAAGGTAGAAATATTAACCTGATAAAACCCTCATTCCCGGCATAAATTATAGTAGCATTACCTTTGCAAACACTCCACTTTGACAGTCCAACTGAACAAGTTGCTTCAATACTCTGGGTTCTAATTTCCTCATCAATAATATGGCAGGGGTCGAATGGATAAGAGACTGAGGGAGGCACACAGGCCACCCTGCCCCGTATCAGTGAGTATATACCTGTCCTGGCATTCTTTCCCAGGGACCCTCAGTTCTGCTTCAAAAATCTTCTTGGTAAAGTATACAAAATAAAATTTACTTTTTACTTTTTTTTTTTTTTTTTAGTTTATTGCTATAAAGCTCATGCATTCACAGGAGAGAGACATAGAATGATAGAGAAAGAGATGGAGACAGAAGGAAAGTGAGGTTCTTCCCACTCCATCCCCCCACAGAGGATGGCCATGCTCCAACCCCGTCTTCTCTCTCAGGATTTTGAGCATGTACGGACATGTGCCCGGTGTAATGTTCAAGCCAATGAGTCTGTACTTTGAGCCTCGTGGTCACCCTTACTCTCCATGCCACATGCTGGCCCTAAAATTTATGTTCCTGGACCTTAATGCTCTCAAAATATCATTACAACCTTCCTAATAAGTCAGTGAATTAGGCCAGGCAAGTATCTGATTCCCGCTTTACTGATAAAGAAATTGGTCGCAGAGAAATTTATGGTTCATATAAACCTGCACAGCTTGCTTTTAAGCCCCCTCCCGCCTCCCTGCTCAGGTCTGAGAAGATGACAGAAGGACAAAAGCAGGCTACTGCTTAAACATAGTGAGTTTCTTCCCTTGGAAAGGGAGCAGGGTGAGACAGACCACTCAGAGCCTTTGGTTCACATGTACTGGAGCCCTAAAATTTATGTTCCTGGACCTTAATGCTCTCAAAATATCATTACAACCTTCCTAATAAGTCAGTGAATTAGGCCAGGCAAGTATCTGATTCCCGCTTTACTGATAAATTGGTCGCAGAGAAATTTATGGTTCATATAAACCTGCACAGCTTGCTTTTAAGCCCCCTCCCGCCTCCCTGCTCAGGTCTGAGAAGATGACAGAAGGACAAAAGCAGGCTACTGCTTAAACATAGTGAGTTTCTTCCCTTGGAAAGGGAGCAGGGTGGGACAGACCACTCAGAGCCTTTGGTTCACATGTACTGGAAATTATTTCTTCTTCCATCCCTTCCTCTCCCCTACCTTATCCCACCACATCGATACCAGCTGGCTGTTCCCCTTACTAGAGGAGGATGGGGCCCAGTCAATGATTGCTTTTCTGCGCTAAAATGTACCCTGGTGAGTAGCACTCCCAAAGGGGTTTAGCTTATGACTGGGAAACAACAGAAGCTAAGAAAACTGGTGCAGGGACCCACTTTGGAACCCAAGCAGAGATGCAAATTTGGGGTCTAAGCATGCCATTTAGTCAACCATACAAATGAGCACATGCTCACTTGCCTGGGGCCCCTGAAAGAAACCAGGAGGGGACCCACGAGGAATTCCAATCTGTTCGGTTTCTCCTTCAGTTGACTTTTGATCATGTTTTAGTTGGTATTTTCTTCTGTGGATGCCTATGGCTGAAGGCAAATGTTTGTTTTCTTAACCCGAGTGTCGGGAAGCAGAGGCATATAAAACAAATGAGTTAAGATTGAAGATGAATGATGGCAAATTTTAGGAATACACTGGGAAGAAAAAATAAAGGTACATAAAAAATTATTTTCTATATACACACTTCTGAAAATCTAGTGCAAAAATGCAATTCCAACCTAGTCAACTCCACATCTAAGGATCTTTTTATTTTATTTTTCTTTTAAAGGTCACCATTTGCAATCATTGTTTATGGGTGCAGGGGTTAGGACGACTGTATTTAGTTTTCATTGTTCAAATATATGCTCTTCATAAAAGCAAGTGTCTCGCTCTGACAAGGGCTGTAACCCTCATACATCTCCTATAGCTCCAGCTGAATCGGAACTATTAGGTCCTATTCACCTACACCTTCTCAGTGAAGATTTCATTTCCCAATTATTGGAACAGTGAGTCAAATAAAAGCAAATGTTGCTAAAGAAAACAACATGAAAAGAGTCTTTCAATATCTAAAGAAAGCTAGGGATTGATTGAAACTAAGTAGTTAGAAACACATCTCCATCCCTGCCTTCAACTACAAAGGTGATGGTGGTGGGGGGTGAGGGTAAGGGCAAGAGAGGTAGGAGTTTGGAGCAGAGGCAAGGAAAGAGAAAATTCATTGAAGTAAAGAAAGAGAATTGGTATCTGGTATTTCCTCTGCAATTTAATGCTGTCAAGCCGGCGTCTTGCACATCTACCCAGATTGCACACACTGCTATTTTAGAGGCAGAGCTCTCTTCTAGGATAGATTAAAGAGCTAATAGGTGAAACCAGCTGCAAGGAGCATCTGGAGGTTTTTGTTGTTGTTGTTTTGTTTCTGTTTTTGTTTTCAGAGTAAGAGTCCTTGAAGAACTGAAAAAATACAGGTTCCAGAATTTTCAAAAGGTTGCAACCTAGGAGGGAGTTTCCACAACCTCCCGTCTTCAAAGCACCCTCAACTTAATGAAGCCCCGTGAATTCTTCCAACATGGACTTTGCCATAGCAGCTTCATTTTTCAAAATATGACTACCACAGATAAACCTGGAGAAATCCAGCTCCATGATTAACCAAGAGATTTTCTGCTTATTTCTTTACTCTTTGATTAAGATCAGATATAACCTGGCGTATTATAGATCCTGGTTTCTAGACTACCTTGGTGGTTACTCCATTACTTATTTCCCAAAGAAAAGAAGGCCTTCTTCTCCTACTTTCTGACAGTCTAAGAACGTGATTTGATGTGATAAGTCTGTCAAACAAATAGGGGCCACACAGCAGACTGGAATTTTGGGGAACAGGGTCCATTATCTTTAGAGTATGAATTACTAGAACATTGGAGAAAAAGTCACTTGGGATAATATTTTTTTAGCATCATTGATAAGTCAAGTCATTTACACTCAACCTATCTTTGCAATGAGCCTGCAAAGAAAGCTTATTATTCCCATTGTCACTGAGGAAACATAAAAGCTTCTCAAGAATCACCAACATCCTAAGATACAGGGAGGGGAAGTAAACTCTGCTGACTTTGACTCCAAGAGCTCATGAACCACAGAAAATGTATCAGCTTTTAAAGTCATATTGTTTCTTCCTGAAAGCGCATTTAAATGGCAACTCTTTCTGCAATGAAGAACGGCTTCCTATACATTAAAGTGTTAAGGATTTCAATGGTTTGGTAGCAGGGTTTTTTCAAGCTTTTTTGATCATGGTGCAAATAGAAAATAAATCTTACCTTGCAAACGTGTATACACATACTTATTATATATCTGGAAATGTACGTTTACAACTAAAAGCACTTCACATAACAATGTTTTCTTTAATATATGCAATGCTTTCTGTTATGTTCTAATGGATTTTCAGACTCTGTTGGTATGAATCCACTAGCACAGTGATTATGAGTGCCCCACTGGTATTGTTTCTTGCATATACACACTTGCTAATTGTATGAACTTGGAAAAGCCACTTAACCTATAATAACCATGATACCTCCTAGGAATGTTATGAAGTTTAAATGAGTAAATATTACATGAAAAATCACTGGCATGAAAAGTACCCAACAAATGTTAGCTTAGTCTGTTAAGCTCTTAGCACAGCATGACACATAGGGCCCCTTAACAATGACGACAAAGCAGTGCTATAAAAAGGTTTATTATTTGGGATACTGTGTGCTTATTATGCTTCCTAATTATAGGAGAGTACAATAGAAATTACAGGATAAAGCAAAAGAAGTTGGAGGATAAATAGATAAGAAAAGAGATCATCCAATACAAGACTTATTGAGACACTTTTTAAATGTCAAATCAGAACTTTAGCCACTTCCTTGTCTAGTCTCTTTAACTATTTCTGCCACTATACCAATTCTTGTAGGACAACCTGTGTCTATTAATCTACCACTGTGTTTTATTGGCTTGGAGCCATGTTTGTCACACAGATGTCACTCAAATGATTACTTACTGAATAAATAAACAAATAGGTGGGCCAGCATTATTTGATTTTATTTTTTAATATACCCATGTCAAAGTAATTGTTTGATTTCATAAAAACTATAGTCTTGTGGACTATTTATCATCAGTGAAGTGATGATCCAACTCCTTCCCAACATCACTCACTTTTTAAAGCCACGCTGGTATCTACACAGTTACTTACAACGTGCTTGCCCAAACCTTAAAGGAAAAGCCAGATTTGGAGAAACATCGCCTTTCTCTGTCAAACACATAATTCGAGGAATATGGCCTCTCCCAAGAACTCAAACTCACTTCAGTGAAGGACCCCAGAAGATGTTGAGCTCTCCAGCCAACAAGATGAGGCAGCTGATGGCCCGTGAGTTCCCACTCCACCCCAGCTCCAAGAAGGAAGAGAAGCCAAGTGAGATGGTGTTGCCTAAAACTTCTATTCATAGGGCCTTTTGTTTTGTTTCATTTTGGCCTTTCTCTACTGATCTAGACAATACAGAGGAAACTGGCAATAGGGAAAATTACTGACATCCGGGAGGGAAGAGGTCTATGGGATTACGTGTTGTCTTCTGCTCATCTGTCAAGCTTCTTCATGCCTAGCTGGTGTTGGATCCTTAATATTCTTATTTCCATTTCGGTTCATAGAAGTGCCAGGGGATTACAAAACTGAAACGCTCCAAAGCATTAAGGGATCATGAATCAACACAGAATGGTCCTGATTCACCTCTCTAAGTGGGAAATGCTAGGATGAGCAAGTCTTGAAACAGTTAAGTCAATCAAGTAGCAACGCTGAGTGCCTACTGTTTACTTGGTATTTTCAGGGCAAAATGGAGAAAAAGCAGAAGACTCAGTCCTGTTCAAGGAGTGATCTAGTTTTCTATCTAATTGGAGAGCATCGAGTAAAACATGAAAGATCTAAAATCCCAAGGTGAAAACAGTCTTGGGCAAGGCAGTGGGTGTGGTAGTTGGGGCAGTTGAATCCCAATAGCCAACAATGTGGTTGAAGTCCCAGATGGTGGCTTGAGAGCTGTGGCAGGCATGTGTGTATACCCAAAGTCCTAGGGAGAAAACCAAGAAGAAGGAATTGTGGCATGGCCACTGCCCACAGGGAGCGATTTCTCACTCTTCTCCAACTCTGTGTCTCTAGCTAGTGCAATGAGCTGTAGAAAAAAAGAAAAAAGACTTACTCCTTATTTCTTATTTACCTGTGACTCCCTAAGCCTGGTACACAGTAGGTAAATATTGGTGGATAAACAATTAGTAAGTTAAAATACAACAAGCTTTACTTTTGGAGTTAGACAAATCCAGATCTCAGATCTGACGATTCCTACCTATGTGATTCTGCACAACCTGCTTGACCTCAGTGAGTGCTGGTTTTCCTAAGTTTCTTCAGCTTATATAAACAAGAAACACCACAGAGACTAAGTGGATCAGAACATCTTACATACTACCTGACAAAGAATAGCTGCTCAAGAAACAGCTGTTGTTTACAGTTGTTGTCGAGATAAAACTTCGCTTGTACTTAGCATGGCTCTCTTTCCTATATATATAAAAAGGTTCCTGGACAAAGCAGAGAGCAGAACACAGTCCTCAGAAGCAGACCCAAGGTGTACCTCCCTCACAAATACGCTCCTCAAATTTCTCTCCCACTCACACTCTACTGGTCTTGGGGTTTACTCTCAGCAGGTTCTTGGGCACTACTGAGCTCCAGTATTATACTGAAGGTAGCCTAATTTATACCCTGGATAAATGAACAGAAGGACCAGTCTCACTAGAATGGGGGTAGCAGGCAGTGAAGTGACACTGGTGGCTTAAACGCCATGAAGCAGGAAACAAGATTTACATGGTAGAAAAATGACACACTTTTCTGGCAAATCCTGAGATCAAGTTCGAGTTGTCAAATATATTAACTATGTGCCCTAGGGCGAATTATTTAATCTTTCTGAACCACTGATTTAAAATTTAGATATCTTCTACATGGTTATTGTACGAATTACATGACCTAATGTTTGATGTGTTTTACACGGTTCCTGACACAGAATAATTTACCCGATATATGCTTTTAATATTTTTTCTCCTCTCAACTTGATATTAGAACCCTAAACGTTAGGTAGAGCCATCTCCCTACATACCCATTATACCCTCCTAAAATATTTCTAAAAGTACTTTAATTTCACACTGCTTCATTGAGCACTGATATTTCTCACCCTTTTTAATCATGAGCCTATTTAGTTTGTGAAGAATTGATCATCTCTGTCATTGGACCCCAGAAACTCTCACATCCTGAAATAGTAGCATTCCTTTCTGAGCTAAAAAAACTTCACCCACCGCCACTGCCGACTGCAGGAAGACTTATTCTTTCAAACCTCCAGAGGGCAAGACCACTATAATTTTCTCCTAAATTTCATCTGACTTGTGCATGCAATTTAGCTAGAATTATGAAATGTCCCTTCAAATTAAGTAAACCATAGCAGCTTCACACTATCTGCAGGATGACAATATATCCCATTAGTCCTGCTCTACAAATGCCAATGAAACCCAAACTCTTCTGTGATGGCCCCACTACTGCCCTTGATCAGTACCAAGAAAGTCTATTGATGGAAAGGCAGCATCAGCGATCAATAGACAGTGTTAACTTCCACAAAAGCTTCTGCTGATGGTAGTAGTTACTTACGGGGGTGTTGTCAGTTTTCAGTCAAAAGTCAAGCTGTAAGAAACAGAAAATTGGGAGACCACACAACCATTTATGCAGTAGTGCATAAGAAAGCAGAATTATTACCTAAGTGTACTGGGACTTCATGAATTTATGTTCCTAAAGATTGTGTGGTGGTTAAGGCATTGGATTGAATTCCTACATGGCCAACCGTGGTTGGAGTCCTGGGCCTGGTGGCTTGCTTTCTCATTTTCTCTTTCTCTGTCTCTTTGGCCAAATTAAAAAATAATAATAATAAATAAAATTAAATAGATAATTATTTTAAAAATTAAAAAGAAAACAATTAAGTTTAAGGACAAGAGTACAGTATGTATGTATGTGTATATATGTATATAGTATGTATGTATGTGCATATATGTATATAGTATGTATGTGTATATATGTATATAATATGCATGTGTGTACATATATGTATGCAGTATGTATGTGCATGTATGTGGTATGTGTGTGCATGTATGTATATAGTATGTATATGCACATGTGTATATAGTGTGTATGTGCACATGTGTATATAGCATGTGTGTGCATATATGTATATGATATGCATGTGCATGTGTGTAGATGGTATGTATGTGTATATGTGTATCTAGTATGTATGTGTGTATATGTATCTAGTGTGTATGCATGTGTATATATGTATATAGTGTGTATGCATGTATATATATGTATTTTCTCCAGGACGAAAAATCTTTCAGGATGATTAAAGTTTATACATCTCTACTCTCTGTCAAGTTGCTGAGAACTTCTTGTTTGTAACACGTACTCTTTTCTACAACTCCAAACACATAATATTACTTCAGTTTTAAAACTGAGTGCATTGGGGCTAGTCCTGTAGCTTAGTGGTAAATACTGTAGGTAGGGGGTCAGATTCCACATGACCAACTAGGGTTTAAGGTTGTCCCCAAAACACACCAGGTGCATGTGCTTGTATGCCCCAAGTCCTGAGGGGATAGAAACAAAGGGAAGGGTTTGTAGCATGACCATTCTCTGTTGGGAGATGTTTCCTTTCTATCATTTCTCTCTCTCTCTCTCTTTCTCTCTCTCTCGTATGTGTCTTCTGGCAATTATAAATAAATAAATTAAAATGAGTGAATTGATATTCCAGAAAGGTTGAACAACCTGTCAAAATGCACACAGCTGGAGGAGGAATAATTAGAATGGGGACACAGCTCTGTCCAGCTTTAGAATCCACACCTCAGGTTGCTAGTCATTTAAAAGGCAGATACATAAAGTGCCAGAAACATCTCTGGAAGACAAGATCTAGAGAAGGATAGTTTTCAATTCAATTTTCAATTCAATTCAATTCTATAAATATTTATACCTTCACAGTAGACTTCTATCAGCTGCCTAAGGGTGGCCATATATGCTAACAGTCATGCCTGTGAGTTCTAGAATCAGATTTTCTTTTTACTCAAATTTCTGCTCTGCCACTTCTTAGCAGTATAAACTCAAGGGATGTGCTTACCTCCTTTAAGACCAGGTCTCCTCATCTGTAAAATGGATATAGGAATAATTGCCTTGCATAGTTCCCATGAAGATAAACACCGGATGGGTCCGGACACAGAGTGTATTCAGTACCTGGTATCTATTGTGAATACTCCTTTATGCAAGACTATCTTACAAGTTAACAAAATCTAAATAAAGTAGCTGAATTATTCAATGCTGATATTATGTGTTCAAGAAAACAAAGAATGGGCAAAATACTGCTTATTCAGGACAAAAACAATGTTGAACTCAATCTCTATATCTCATGCAGAGTTATGAGGGACATTCTAGAAAACAGGGATATTAGGTAGAAGCTCCATGGAACTATTGGGAGCCATACAGCAAACAGAGGGTTAGGAAAGGGGCCTTACCAGCCTATGTTAAACACATTTTTCTGTTGTTATTTAGTTAAAATATCAGAAGGCAAACTTTTGCTAAATTTGGTGACAATAATGGCTTGGAGAATCTAATGACAAGCTTCAAAACCACTTTCAGGTGTGCACCATCCCAAGACTGACTATTCTCTTCTGGAATCTGATTATCCATTCTTCAAACCCCTGTTTAGCTGCTAACCCAGAAGTACTGCATGGTTTTTATTATTTTTTTATTTGCTCTGGTGTGTGTGTGTGTGAGAGAGAGAGAAAGTGAGAAATCACCCTCAAGGGAGATGGCCATGCTGCAATCTCTTCTCTTCCAGTCTCTTCTGGAAATTTAGGGCATGAACACACATGCACCCAGTGTCATTCTCCAGATCCCAGATCTGGGACATGAACCACACAGCTGGCCATGTTGGATCCAGCACCTTAACCTCCATGCCACCTGCTGGTCCCATTAAACCCTTTTTTAAAAGGCAGTTCATCAGATGGTTTCCTCCATTCTGACCAGAGGTTTGTCAGGGAAAAGACAAAATTGATGGCCACAGAAATATATGGAAGACACCCAGAACTCCTGTAATTCATGTTGTCCCACATCTTCAGGGCATATTATCCAGATCAACCGATCTCTACACCATTTTGTGCCAATGCAAGAAACCTCAGTATCTCTGTCTGGAAACAAGGTGGTGATGAGCTTCCAAAATGCTGAGAAGTAGCCCATAACCTTTTGATCATCAGCTCCTTATCAAGCCTTGTCACTTATTTTCATAAACAGGAGGTGCTCTTTGGACCTCTACCAGACTATGTCTAGAAGTCCCAGTCCCTCATCTTCCTTTGAGAAATGTTATCATGAGATATGTGCAGGAAATGGATCACCTTTTATGGATTTCATGTTAAGACAAGGATGAATGAGATCAGCCTATGCTTTAATAATGCCCAGGAACTTCTTCAGAGATACCCTTGGCAGACCTTACTAGAATCCTTGCGTACTCCTACTCCTTTCTAGCCTGAGACGGTTCCATTTAGCCAGTATTTTCTCACCCTCTTGTGAGATTCTTGGCTTTTCTTCTCTTCTGCCTCTCTGCCCCCCTTTCTTTGTGGCAAGCATCATACCTCTCCACAAATTGCTAATATGCTTCCTGTCCTGTACCTTTTCCCTTGACTTTTTCCCAGTCTTGGCCTGAAAACCTTTTCATCAGTTTATGTCTCACGTCCATCTTATCTCCATACTAACTTCTTGGGATCTCTCTTGGGATCTCAGAACTCTTAAAGGAAACAAAGTAAGCTGGGAAAGGATATTTGACATTTGAAGCATACTGGAAAATTCATCCCAACTGGGTTCTTATTCCTGAAATGTTTGCCTTTCTCTTCTCGTTAGCAGAAGGCTGGAGTAGAGAAAAGAAAGACATAATATGCTTGCTGGTATTGGTCTTCCGAGACGGAGATTTTCCCAGAGAACAGCCTGTTTGTTTACAGATAAGGCCCTTGGGGTGGTTACCACTGCTGGTTGCTGTGGTAGCTCAATAATACCATCAGCGGGGATTCAGCTCCACCCTGTCTATTCCCCACGCTTCCCTTTCAGCCTTCCTTTTCCTAGACCCTAGTTACCAGGGAAAAACAGAAAGCTCAAATGTTCTATAGGCCTCTTTGTCAATAGCAAAGCTCAGCGGCAGTAGGTAAGCCTGTGTTTGAAGAGTTGGAGTCAGCCGTCTACCTCCATTGTCAAACGCCCTACTCGGTCAAAGCTCTGGAGGGATGCATCTGCTCCCCCTTGGTCTGCTTTCATGCTGACTGTTCCCTGACACTGAATAATCCCATAGGAAATGCTAGTTCCTACCTTTCCTGATCAGCTGCTGGCTCAGAGAGCCCTGTGCTAACATCAAGGCAAACTTAGTGCAATGGGGTTGGAACAAAAAGCCTGTCACACCAGGTCCTGTGGCTACTTCCTGGTGTTCTGAGGAACAATGAGCCCACCGTCTCCTTACCCAACCTCGGAGGCAAGATTATGCCATTTCTTTGGATTTATTCTTCCTGTTTTTCTTTCCCAGTCATGAACTTCTTAACAACCTAGTCATATTCAGTTAGGGCAACCCTATTCATGCCCCTGTAACAATACGAATTAACCACTTATATTTAAGGCCATAAAAGGAAAGTTCAGGGTGTCGCACTTGGGTCTCTTTGTATTTGACAGTTGGAATGTTGGCAACAGCTTGAGTGAGCCTAAAGATAGCTCAGATTAGACTAATATTAAAAGATACCCTGAAGTTGATGCTTCACATTCTGGATTTTCTGAGGACGGCAACTTATCCAGACACATCTGACTTCTAACGCTTCTTAGTGCTTGACGGACTCTATGTAGAAATGTTCCAGAACAAATCACCACATGAGTGAGAGATCAGGAAAAAAATTCTTTTAATACACATGTCCTATGTTTTGAGTAGGACCACTCAGAGGTAAGCAGTCTCCACTCTCAGAGCCCTTACCAACACTGATGGTCAAGGGAGGCTTCTTACAAAAGGTGACATTGACAGGGAGGCATTATTTTATTTTAGTGAACAGCTCAGAGTCCTGAGAGCTATGCCTCTCCCATCAAGCCCTGCTCATACTTCCTAATCGTACGAAGATGGGAGGAAGGAGGAAGGTTCCCATAACTTCACGCCAGTAAAATATAATGACTAAACAATTTAAAGACAATCACAAGATCGCAGGCGGCAGGGTCTCTCGGTTTTAAATGACTATGGACTCATTTAAACATGTGTGCACAGAGGGCCAAAAGTCTATGATGGATCACCCAAGTCAGAGCTAAGTAATGGTTCACCATGGCCTGGTTAATAGTTAGACAAGCTGTTCACGTTTGATTAGGGTTTTCTTTTCCATTGCTATAATTGTATGATAATTAACTCAACAGACTTACATCTCATTTGGGGGAAATATGTACATTTTGAAGTTTCAGGAGTAACAGATTCCACATGCCAAGAAAAAATCTGAAATTACACCGTGGGTCTCCTGCTCCGCCATAAAGATTGGACCGTAAGGTGTGTGCCTTGTGAGTTTTTGTCTCTAAAGGAGCTGATGAGTTTCCTTAGCTCCGCTTCTTACAAAGGCTCTAAGCACAAAAGTACTCTACCCAGACATCTGTTGATAGATTAGAATTGCCAAGTGGCAAACAGCATGAACATCTAATGTAATCCGACTTTGGAGCGCGCCTTGAGATAGAGCACATGAGGCTTCCCTAAAGGAAAGCATCCATTAATATAGGCATCACCCCATGATCAGGTGTTTTACATAATGGAAGGAAATTCTTCTAAAGCAGATGGCAAAGTATCAGAGTGGGTGTCCAAATTAAGTCATTTATAAATTGGCCATTCTGATAACCGTGGAGATCTTTTCTCTCCTCTGACCTCCTATAAACTTATCTTTATCACACATTGCAGCTAATAAGCATTTATAGCCTCAGGGCTATGCTAATTTATAGAGTTGCTTATCACTTTGAAGAGAAAGAAGACTCACTCCATCTTGGTTCTCTCTGAATCTTGCCAGTTTGGTTCTAGCCCCTGGTGCTCAGTGCATGTGCAAAGACATTCTTGAGGCCTCCCTGTCAATGCCACCTCTTATAGGAAGTCTCCCTTGGCCATCAGTGTTGGTAAGTGCTCTGAGGGTATAGATCACTTACCTCTGAGTGGTCCTACACAAAATATAGAACTCGTGTATTAAAATTATTTCCTCTGTCTCACAACCGTTCATGGAGGGTAAGAACTAAGTAGGTATCATTGGATCACTAAACTCTTGCAAGAAAACTGCCTAGTCTATATTTTATTATCAATAGAGTCTTGAATCAATCAGTGATTAAACATATTGACCCCTCTCCTTTAACAACGGTACAAATGATAAAAGCATCCTAATAAACAGAGGATGACTACCAATTTGTCTTCTATCTATCAAATAAAACTGAAGAGTTACTCTCCCTCCGAGTTTCAGCAGCCCTCTGCATTGCGTTTTATAAAGCTAAAGCACACCCTTAGGATGTTAGCAATAAGCCCTCAGAAGGTGACAGGCCAGGTGCGGGTAGGAGAGAATTCTAAGAGTTCTGAAAGGTCACTATAATCTTGCTTGAGGAAGCAAATAGCAAAACAGTTATTACTCCTAACTATGCTATATGGTGGGACCAGCAGGTGGCGTGGTGGTTAAGGTACTAGAATCCCACATGGCAGACCACGATCCAAGTCTGGGACCAGGCAGCTTGCTTTCTCACTTTCCCTTTCTCTCTCTGGTCAAATTAAAAATTAATAATAACAAAGTTAAATAAATAACTAAATAAATAAAAAGAAAACTGCTATTCATGGCTAACTACATCTCTGCTTTTTTTTTTTTGGAGATGTGTTTGCTATAGGGCCCGTGTGCTTGCCAGAAAGATAGAAAGAGACAGAGAGACAGAAAGTGAGAAATCATCCCCCAGGGGGGATGGTCATGTTGTAATCCTTTCTCCTCATTCTCCTCTCGGGATCTCGGGCACACACACACACACACACACACACACACACACACGTGCCTGTCCTGAGTTTAAGCTACTGTGTCCAGGACTCGAACTGCAGTTAACTACATGGGAGTCCAGCGATGTAGCCATTAAGCTAACTGCTGGTCCCATAACCATGTCTCTTCTATAAGGGACCCTTGGATTGTATATAAAAAACAGTTGGTTTTCCTGTTCCTTGCCTTATCAGAGGACTCTAGAGATTAACTGAAGTCCTTGATTTTTGAGTACATAAAGTTCTGGAAGCACAGATGATGTTCCTCATCCTTCTGCTGCCCTGCTATGCTTTGTCTCCTTCTATCACACCATGAATTCGCATCTCTTTCTTTGAATTTTTCCTACCCCTGACTCATTTCTACCCTGTCCCAGCAGGGGAGTTGTTTTATTTGTTGCTGCTGTGTTGTTTTGATCTTTCTCTATGATCCAAACCTGAATATAAACCCCTCTTCTTATATTTTCCCTTACAAAAACTGAAACTGGTGACATTTTGAACAGATACACAGATACTTAAAATTATAGAAAAACAACCGGATTAAACGAAAGCTATGTAGTTCATCGTATGAAGTATATTTTAACCTTGTACTTCCTAGGAAAGGCAGTGAAGAGCCTTCACAACCCAAATTCCCTGCTCCTAACAGAATTACATTCTTCAAAATGTCTGGCCCAGCCATGGCTCTGGCTCTTCCTTGCCAGCCTGGCTGTCGGCCATGTTGCCTGAGGACACCATCTTGTCTCTCAAGCACCCACGTGTAGAACTACTTATTTACTATATCCTTCCCAGGATAAATGCCAACACAGCTGAAGACAGCATTTACTGGTTCAAAACTTACACACCCCTAGGGCCTTCCCACTCACCTCTATTTCCTGGTGGACGCTCTAGCCTGGTGCATAAATAATTATTGAGGCGGTATCTTACCTGTGACCCTTTGAGTAACCTGATTCTTCCGGGCTGGATTATCATCTATTCTTCGCTTTTCTGTAGGTTTCTAAATCTCTCTCTGTAAAGGGAGCAGCATCGTCTATATACCTAAATCAATCATGCTTTACTTAACTCCCTACCAGTACAGTTACTAGAGCATACAATAATCACAGGGGTGACTTTTTTGAAATATATTGGGTTAGAGTCACTAGGTAATTGAGCTTCCAAGGTCCCACTGATCACTCTCCTGAGTTAAAGGACCCTGAGTGTCGAACCTATAACTGCCTGTAATAGTAATCATTTCACACTCTATATCCTTGCTTATATTTCTGTCTGCTTATAAACCAGAAGCCTCTTGAAGTCAGAAATTATATCTTTTTTTTTTACAAAATGTTGTATTCTCCTTCACCAAGCCAAGTTGGGACTCAGCCCTCAGTAAATATTTGCTTGATTAGCAAATAAACACATGAATTAAGTCTGATACAGGTAACTCTGCTTTCTATGGTAAATGCTATTTACATCTAGATGAAGAAAAATAAGCACTTTCAGGTAAAGCACAGTGACGGTGTGTCCTAAATACATATGAGAAGACACAGTGTTCGTAGAAACACAGGCCCGAGGATGAAAAACCAGGTTTGAATCTTCTTTCTATGACTAAGGAGGGCAACATCATCTTTGGCAGGTTTATTAAGTTGGCACAGTTTCCTTGTCCAAAAAGTGGGGTAATTATACTTATCTCGTAAATCTGTTAGTCAAATAACACTTATAAAGGCTTTTGCATAAGCCTGACATGGCCCACGTTCATAACATGGAAGTTCTGTTGCTTTCACCCATGTGTCATTGTAATAGTGGTGAGCCAGACATGACTGAAGAGCCTCTTGTTTAGGAGATGTTTGTAAGTCTAAGCAAGTCATTATGCTAGAGATCTGCAGACCACTGAGCTCCAGGCCATGGATTAATGTTCACAGTTGAATAGCTAATCTCTCAGAATATTGACAAGAGCCTAAGGGGTCCCCCCAAGCCTAGCTGAGGTTCTAAACAGACAGTGATGTGGAATTCAGTAATGAGACTTCAGCAGAAATGTCCTCTGACCACACAAAGACTAGGCAGAGACAAAGCGCTGTGCTTCATGTTCCTATAGAGTGGGATTCCTTTCAGAAAGAGCCAGCAAGTCCTCATTTCCAGGGCAATGGCTTCATACTAAGCCTCCTTAGAGCTAAGAAGTGTTTAGCGGATTGGAGCAAACTGGGAAGAGCGAGGGAGAGCAGAGGGAGGTCAACAGAGATCAAGCCTGGTACAAAGCATCCAGTGCCTAGGGGATGGCCATGGTGTTGGGGTGAAGGTTTCAAGCTAGCACTGGCCAAAAGAAAAGCTTGCTCGGCTAGGCTCTACTTGTATGACTAGCACACTGGGTATCCATCGAGTTGAAATCATGATGAAAGAGAAATGGTGTCTGCACAACCCACAGTGAGAAGTCCTGTTAAAAAAACATGATTGCATTTATTGTATTTAACATTTCCCAGTCTTCTAAAGCCACCTTTCTCCCCTCCTCCCATCCCACCATAGCCCTTAATAGTTTGTGAAGTAATATTCTGGGACATTCTGCCACATGCCCACCCATATTACAGTAGTTATGTTACTGGACCTTGTCTGCTTATTTTTCTTGGAGTAACAGAGGCACCAGTAACATCACAGCAGAAATATAAGAATTAAATATGTAATGCTTAGGGATCACCAAGAAAAGCACCTGACATCCTATATGGTATTTAGAAACAATGGAAGCTACTAAGAACCATGGGCAGTGTGATAGCCAAGAAGAGTAATGTAACTATTACAACTACTGTATCTTTGAGATATTAGAATACTCTTTGGATTGTTTTAGCTATTGGGTCATCTGAAAAGTCATTTTCCTGTTTTTCTATGCAAATAAGCATCATGACTTCTTCTATATGTTTTTGCATCTGTATCCACTATTCAAGAATGTTTGTCGTAAGAACTTCTTATCATGAGGTCTCGCTTTCTAAAATATAGTATTAACCACTTCTTGTTCCCTTCTCACATTGTGTATTTCTGATAACTGTCAATTCTCAGTTTAGATCACCTCCTCTGTGGTCAACCAACTGCCATTCTGTTTTCTTCCCAGCAGCAATATTCTGAATGAAAACTTAAAACAAACCAAAACAAACAAACAAAATCACCCACATGAGATTTTACCTATTTTCTTGCTTCAGATTTTCAATAGGTTGGAAAAATCAGATCAAACAAACAAGAAATACATATATTGAAACTGAAATTCAGAGAAGAATAAAAAAGAAACATCTCCCTTCTCCCCAGTATATCCCAGCAACGCCAAGTAGCTTTTGCACAAGATTGAGTCCGAGGGACTCAGTGTTACAGTTTCAATAACCAGCCTTCTCCCTAGAACTTGAGATCTCATATCTCACTGTCCATTTACTCTTTCCAATTGAATGTCAAAACCAAATTCTCGATTGAAGCCGCTGCTTTCCCTGCCTACCGAATTGCTTCTCCTACAATCACTCAGTATGTGCAGTAATAGCAACCTTGTATTATTAACCAGAAGGTTTTGGGTTATCTATGCCTTTGATCTCTCTCTCCCCAGTCATACTCTGCGGCAAAGGCTGTCAGCTCTACTATGAATACGTGCGTTCTGGACTACTGTGTAAGCCACCATTACTGCCTACCCAGATTACTAGGAGAGGTCCTCAGAAACTTCATGGAAAACGCGTTTGATTAAAAATGAAACTAAACAAAACGTGGCATGGAGGTTAAAGCACTAGATCCCATGTGGCCAGTTTTATCATTCAAGTCCCGAACCTGGTGGCTTGAGAATCACACTGGGCATGTGAGTAGGCAGGCCCAAAATCCCAAGAGGAGAGTGAAGGAGAAGGGATTATGGCATGGCCACCCCATGTAAGGGGAGATTTGTCACTTTGTCTCTCTTTGTCTCTCTCCAGTGAGCATATACACCCTATAGCAAAAATTAAGAAAAAAATGTTTACGTGGATGTCATCTTTTTTTTTTGTACCAAGATAAACTCATACTTTAGTATCATTGTTTACAAACATTAAAGTCTCTTCATACATGATTCTCCTCACAGTTTGTCTCTGCTTTCACCTGGTGAGCCTTCTTACATGCTGATCTTCCTAGGCCAGCCTTGCAACAGCCTAGGCTCACTCATAGTATTCTTCAGTCCTTACCGTGGTCCCCGAGGGTCTCCATTCTCTACCATCCCGCCACACCTTCTCATACCTCTAATTCCCCTCGGTCTCTTTCTCCTTTCCATCCACGGTCTCTGGCCTTCCTCATTTCTCTGGAACATTCAAGAATGCTCCCACCTCATAGTGAAGATTAAATGTTTAATACATATAGAAAGCTGAGAGTTGTATTTTACTCATACTAAGTCTTAACTAATAGTTTATCGTGTCTACTTGAAGCCCCTGTCTTTCTCTACCTTCTCTTTATATATTCACACTACATGCTATGATGTTATTTTATATCGAGACCAGGAATGCTCCCACCTAAGGGTATTTTCTCTAACTATTCCATCTTCCTGAATAGTCTTCTCTGGAAATCTCCATGGTCTATAGCTTCACTACCTTCAGCTCACTACTAGAATCATGTTATCAACATTACTCTCTGATCACCCTATATAAAATAACTCCTGTGTCATATGATGTGGTAAAAATATAAAGAGCAGAGGGAACCAGCAGTTAGCGTAATGGCTATGTCGCTGGACTCCCACGTAGTCGACCGCGGTTCGTGTCCCGGACCCGGTGGCTTAAAACTCACGCCGGGCGCGTGTGCGTGCGCCCGCCACACCTTCTCATACCTCTAATTCCCCTCGGTCTCTTTCTCCTTTCCATCCACGGTCTCTGGCCTTCCTCATTTCTCTGGAACATTCAAGAATGCTCCCACCTCATAGTGAAGATTAAATGTTTAATACATATAGAAAGCTGAGAGTTGTATTTTACTCATACTAAGTCTTAACTAATAGTTTATCGTGTCTACTTGAAGCCCCTGTCTTTCTCTACCTTCTCTTTATATATTCACACTACATGCTATGATGTTATTTTATATCGAGACCAGGAATGCTCCCACCTAAGGGTATTTTCTCTAACTATTCCATCTTCCTGAATAGTCTTCTCTGGAAATCTCCATGGTCTATAGCTTCACTACCTTCAGCTCACTACTAGAATCATGTTATCAACATTACTCTCTGATCACCCTATATAAAATAACTCCTGTGTCATATGATGTGGTAAAAATATAAAGAGCAGAAACAAAAGTCATAGGGGCTCCAGATAACTGTGAAACCACAGAGACTTATTACGAGTACGATGTGGCTCTCGTACATTAGATGAATCGATCATTGAACTCACAACAGATGAGCTCCATGACATATACACCATTAGCAGTTGTGTTTTTTAGATAAATTTAATGTACATAGAATTTACAAACCTGCAAAGCTGAGGAAGCTAGTACTCGAACCCAGGCATCTTTAATTTATACGCATCATGTTTAAGTACAGCACAGCCTGTGTGTCATACTGACAGTTCCCTTTCGGTGAATTTAGGGCCCATTTTCCATTGACTCGGTAGCGTTTTGCTGAATACCCACTGTGTGGCATGATGTAGGTGAGATGAATTTGAACAGTAGCCATACCATATGGCCCCCCAGGCATGGGTGGAGTGGTAGCTCACTCTTCATCTTACGTGGAGCCCTCTGGTGGCTGAGTGGAAAACAGACTGCAGGGGGTGCTGGAGGAAGCTAGGCGACAGGAAAGGCTGTCACTAGGTCCTGGTGGTCGGTGGAACATTACTTAGAGTGGTGAATGGTGCCCGTGGCAGAATCAGTGAGAACCGGCCAGATTCAGGATCTATTTCAGAGGAAGAACTGAGAGGATTTGCCTATGGATTAGACACAGGTACTCCACGTTTTTTAGTGCCCTGTTGCATTCCATAGTATGAATACTCCCTTACTAATTTACGCAGGTGTTATGTAGGTGTTCCCTACTAAGGCATGCTCCTGCTTTTTTTTTTTTTTTTTTTTTTTACAAATTGCGCTAGAATATCTGTCTACCTGCATGGTCCTTTAAGCAAGAGTGATTATTTCTTTAGGCTTATGAAGTCCAGGCTTGTGCAGTACACGAACATTTACTCTTAATAATACAGACAAATAGGACTGGAAACCGGGTGCACCGACCCTTCCCGTGCTAATTGATAGTTCTTTATTCCACCCTGCAATGCGCGTTGCTGATGTGATTTCAGTGAGACATTGAGAGTAGGGCTGTTCTCTGTTTTCTCAGTCTGTCTGCAGGTTATGCTGAGACCCAGCCTCACCTGGATGCCAGGGATCCGGTGGCCCTTGGTTCATCACTGGCCTTCCCCTGTCTGGTAATTGCAATGTGCAAGCAAACACCCACTTGCTACTGTGGTTTCTGGGCAAAGTGGAGCCATCACAAAGAGGTGTGGCAACCTTCAAAAGAAATGGTCACTGGCGCCTTCAGCTACCCTTGTAAATACAGGAGCGCCTGCTCCAGACCAGCTGTCCCCTCGTCAGGAAAGTGTCTTTGTACAGCCCTGGTACAAGGTCAGGCAGTGCCTTCAGGGGCTGTTAAGAACAGGGTGCCCTGTAATTAACTGATTTGCTACCGTACAGTAGTAAAGCACGCGTTTCCTCTAACCTTGAGTAGCAGCCAGTACACAGCTGCTCATTGACCTGTAAGTTGAGGGCTTTCAAAGAAAAGCGATAACTGTGCCCAATCATCTTTCGTACAATGATTTCATAGTCCTCTACTATCTGCACACGCACTCACAGATTGCCTATCACAACAGACTGCAGACTTTGTGATAAACAGGGCTCTGGACACTGTTTCTAAACTTTCTCCTGTTAACCCTTTCAACCTCACACGCCTGGGAGCCAAGCAAACAGAGATATATTATTCCAAAGTTTACTGAGGTCAAACTGAGGAATGAGAAGGTTAATTAACTTGGCCAAGGTCAAGAAATGAGCTACAAAGTGAGCCAGGAGCAGAATTCAAATCTCTGCAATTGTTTCCAGCCTGGTGTGGGAAATGGGACATAAAGTACGTTTCTTTAACTCAGAGCTAATTTTTTTTTCCCATTATTTCATCTCTAAGGAGCCGTTTTTTCTCTTCGGAGTCTCCTCAATAATTTTTCTATTTTGTAACTGGATTTATTTATTTATTTTAATTTGACCAGAGAGGGACAGTCCAAGAGACAGAATGAGAGAGAAAATGAGAAAGCAAGTTACCAGATCCAGGACTTGAACCACAGTCGTCCATGTGGGAGTCCAGTGCCCTTAACCACCATGCCACCTGCCAGCCGCATGCAATAAGGTTTTTATATCATGCCACACATAAAATGGCACTGTTAGCAGGACTCATGAGGATAAATAAATGATGAAATATGTTGCCCTAAATGGACAACTTCGGGTCTCAGCTATCCGGGTCCCGACAGACTGCCCTGAGGGATGAGGCATCACACAATGCCCACTTACTCTTATCCACGTGGCGCAAACTGATAGTGAAACAGTCCCCATCCTTATACAGCTCAACTAAATGCGAAGGACAGCCTCTGCCTGCCTGAGGAAAGCTATGCGAGTGTGGTAGAACTCCCAGAGCTGAGATTTCAGGTATGCCGGGGTACCTTTAAGGTTAGAGTTGCAGGACACCAAGGGTTGGGAAAAGGTAGCTGGAGATCAGGGGAAGGGCCCATCTGTGGATGAACCGTCAGACCATGAAGCCAACAATGGAACAGAGAGCAGGTGCCTGCTTCAGGAGAAATTTCTTAGGCCTTAGTGAGGGTTGTAAGAGAAGAAGTCAAAAATGACTTCACGATGGTTTGTTTTTTAAATTTTTCCCTAGTGCCCTTTCTTCAGTTCTTTAACATACCATCTTGAGTCTTACGTATTATGGTTATCTGTCACAAAAACTTAAATGCACTGTGTGGGGCCAGCAGGTGGTGTGGTGGTTAAGGTGCTGAACTCCCACTTGGTTGACTGTAGTTCGAACCTGGATCCAGCAGCTTGAAAATCTAAGCATGTGTGATTGTGCCTCAGTTCCCAAGAGGAGAAGGAAAGAGAAGACATCGTGGCACGGCTATCCCCCTACGGGGTGATTTTTCACTTTCTTTCACTCTGGATGTCTTCATCTCTCTTTAGTGGGCATACCCGCTCACACACACACACACACACACAGACACAAATAACATAGAAAAAAATTCTGAAAGTTTTCATGTTTTCTCATTACACATAGGGCAAAGTCCAGATTTGTTTCCTTTGCACACAAACGTTTTCAAAATCTGGCCCCAAGACTAAACCACCAGATTTCTCCCTCCTCTGCATATCTCGAAACTGGACCTTCAAGTCACCCGAAAGGATTGCTCTGCCATTCCAAACTCAACTTTCCCGTACCTTCATGAGGGCATTTGCTGCTCTTTTACTCTGCTCTTGGCCTAGTAAGCTCCCACTCAAGAGCCAAATCCAATGTCACCATGAATCTATCAAACACGTGCCATTTCTTTCTCCCCCTTTCTGCCTTAGAACTCCGTACTTTCTGCAGATTCACCAATGATCTGCTTATGTTGTCTCTTCTATCAGACCATGAAATGTCCCACAAACGCCAATGCTAAGACATTTCCCCAGCATCTTGCATGGTTTAGCACCTCATAGGTAATAGGTACGCTACAAGCACTTTTTGGAAAGAATTGAATGAATGTACCCTCTAATAGAACCACATCAAAAGTCTGAGAAAATGATGATCACTTCCGTTTTCTGGCATTGAACTAGAACCTGGCCTCAGTGGTGCAGCCGATGGGCTTAAAGTCATACATAATTTTGAATCTTTTCCTGACTTAAGATTTTTGTTTTTTTCCTTAGGTTTTTTTTTGCCATAGGCTGCATGTGCTTGCCAGAGAAATCCAGAGAGAGACAGAGAGAGAAGGAAAGTTAGAAATCACCCTCTCTCCCACCCCCCCAAGGAGAATGGCCACACTGCAATCCCTTCTCCTCCGTTCTCGGGATTTTGGACATACATACACTGCATCTGGCATGTTTTTCAAGGTCCAAGACTCAAACCATGAAGTTGGCCAGGCAGGATCCAGTGCCTTAACCATCATGCCACCTGCTGGTCCCTACCTTAAGATTTTAAGTGGGAAAATATCTGAGGGCCTTTTTTCTCTCACATAGAAAAAATACAATATTCCCAGCATCAAAAAGATTGATGGGAGGACCACTGTGCTCTTTAGACTGACCAAGTACCCAGATGTTTGGTAAAGAGTACATCTCTCTTTTTCTTCATTGACACCACTCAAGAATAATGAAAATGCTACTTCTACAACGCTAAACTTTATTCACATTTTAATTTAATCTTCATAAAGCTCACACTTTTAGTTTTGTAGTTATTGACCCATGTGAACATACTATATACACATAATATGAATAGCTATGTCTTTATACAGATAAGTCAAAGATGTAAGTAGCATCCCCAAGAAATACATTACTTTTATTACATAAATGCTCACATAGGTATAGTATATGAACAGCTACACACAAGATCATACAGTAATGACCGTGAGATCATGTAAACCATGGCTGAAGTTGTTGGGCTAAAAGTAAAGGACAAACATGAATTTGAATTGTGGCAATGGCTATTACAAGATAAGACTAACTTGTGATGCTTCAGCTTCTTCAACAATATCATGGCTATAAAAACATATTTAATGCAAAGATTTATTATGAGGATTGAAAGAGACACTGAATGTTAAGCACCTGGCACAAAACCTAGCACACAAGACATTCAATAGCTGTTATTTTTATGGTTCCAATTATTACTATTATTATCATTTCTATTCCTAGACTTGCCATTGCAGACTCCAGGCCCCCAATAATCTTACTCACCTACTCTGAGCATTCTGATGGGGTTTTCCACATGTGTCTGTAAACATGGTATCTTTACCAAATAAGGAAGAGGAGGCATAACTGTTAGCAAAGAGACTCACGAAGCCTTGTGGCTTTTCTTTAGTAATCCCACTGGTGCCAGCAGTGTAGTAGTTCCACACTCAACCCTCTGCTACACTTGTCCCCTTGCACAGCCACCTCAAGACATCACCACACCACGTCCTCTGCACCTGAGCCCTGGCCTGGGTGTTTCCATTGGACAGAAGCTCGTTTTTCTCTAAGAATTATTATTATTATTATTATTATTATTATTAAACATGCTACAGGGCACATGCACTCATCAGAGGAAGACTGAGAGAGAGGGAAAAAGAAAAAGCAAGCCACTGGGTCCAGGACTCCACCTGCATTGACCACATAGGAGTCCAGAGCCTTAACCACCATGCCACCAGCTGGCTCCAAACAGCAGCTCTTGATGTACCAGAGAAACCCTGGGTTTGGCCCCAAAGAAGAGAGCATTCTTTTCCACCGTCTATTGTGTTACATGTGTGACATGAGCACAAAAATGATTCTGTCTAGTGACCCAGCATTTTGTAGAGTTGCTAGTGTAAGCAGATGGACGTGAAACTGTAGGTTGAGTCAATAAGTGAAATAAGTGAATAACCCCTTCTATTAGAATTATTATCATTCCCTTTCCAGTAACAGAGTCAGCTGACTTGCTTGCCTTGCTCTTGTTCGCACTCCCTCGGAAGGGAACGTCACTCTGTTAGTTCTCCTCAAACGTTCCTACCTGAGTTCAACTCAAACCCATGTGTGCCTGGGAACAGAGTCCAAAATGGCCTACCATAACAAACTCCCCTTGATTTCTCATCCTGACTCTCAGAAGGAATCCTCCCCACTGTATTGTGTGTGTGTAAAACACTACCCTTCTCCTCCACATCTTTGAGTCCATTTCATGACTTTGGCGACCCTCTGGAATATGACACGAACCTCAAGAGAATTCATGTCCTCAGGCTAGGATCCCAGATCAGCCTTGGAATAAATGAGTTCTCTCCCTGGAGAATCCTCTTTTGTTAGTACATGGTAGAAAAATAGATTTTTGGCATGCTCTTTCTAGCCATTTGTCACATATGCCCTGACGTGGCTGAATCCCAAAAATGCACACAATTTAAGATTAAATTTGATTTCCCTGTCCTCCAACAGATTTACACATTGCCTCTGGGCCCCCATCAGGAACCTCAGTTTTTATTCTCTAATCTCCTTGTGTATTTTCCTGTTAAATGTGAGAGTTTCCATTGGCTGAGCAATTAAGAGCAGAAGGTTTGCTGTGCATAGTGACCAGTGGAAACCACATTTCTTCAAAGTGTGAGCACTTGATAAATGTGTCTTAAAGACAATGACTTGCATGGAAGTATAGCATTCTGTGAAGATATTTTGGGTTATCCAAAGGCACTCCGGGTCTTTCAGAAAAATAAAACCCATTCGATTAGCTTCCTCCGTGTACTTAAGCATTTTAAAGTAATGACTCCATCTAAATTATTGCATTTCATATTCGCACCAATTAAAAATTTCTCGGATGGTTCAGTCAATGGCCCATATGTATAATAGTTCTAGTGACTCTCATCTCCTTCATTGGTGCAAGTCAACCATATGCAGGGACACAGGTTGTGCCAGAACTACCAAAATAGTTTTTGGAAATGACTGCCTCTGCATCATGGCTCATAAAAACACCTGTTCATTGTAACTGTGAGCCCACTCAGCCCAATACTAGTTGAATGGCATGACACTAATTTCTGGGATGCTGGGGAACCAAGAGCTGACCGTAGTGGGCAAAGACTTAATGGGGAAGTAATGAGGTTAGGCCCTGTTACTATTATCTCCCAATTCATGTGGTTCTCCGTGGAACACGCAGAGGCTTGATGGCTCACTGCCATCCTATGAAACACAGGGGTAATGGTGTGCACACTGGTTCTTCCTCAGAAGGCCAGCGCATCACCTAAAGGAAGCATGGCCTGATGCACGCCCCAGCCTGGATGAACCCTGAAAGTACTAGGCACAGCAAAAGAAGCCAGTTGCAAAAGGCTGTATAGTCTATGACTTCATTCACGGGCCATCTCCAGAGTAGGCAAAGCCGTGGAGACAGAAAGAAGATCGGGTGCCAGCACCTGGGGGAAGAAGGAATGAGAAGTAACTGCTCATGGGTCTAGGATTTCTTTTGGAGGTGATGAAAAGTTCCAAACTTAGATAGTGGTGATGACTGTATGAATACGAATATATTAAAATCCACAGAATTTCACATTAGAGGAGCAATTTTATGGTATGTGAATTATATCCCATTAGAGTTACTATAAAGGAAGACAAGGCCAACCAGAGTGGGTAACGAGTAAAGCCCAGGGACGGGGAAGGATCAACCATGGCAAAGAGAACACAAGGCCTGGGCACAATCACAGCCGTCAGAATTGCCGTTCTAGAATGACCCATCCCTGCGCAAGCTCCAGAATAAAGCCCAGAACCATTCTTGTACCTCACGGTTTCTATTTCCAAGACCCACAGAACGACCGTTTTGTATTCATTAAGATGTTTGCATTCTCTTTCTTTTTTCCGCTCATTGGATTCTCTAGTAATTTTGAATCAGGTGGAAGGAGTCCGCTTTGCTTGTGCTGTTCATTATGGAAATTGATTTGACCCTCATTTGCATCTACTTGCACCGCCATCAAGCTGATTTAGAATCCAAGGGTGGTTGCAACCTCCTCTGAAGCTGGCAGACTCGCTCTAAAAACAGAGCCCTGGAACTTTCCAACCAGCTCCGAAGAACTTGCTCTCCTGCCCTTTTGCTTTCTGCACAACATGGGCAGAGTTTCAGAGAAATACAACTGGCAGTAAAGAAAAGAAAGGAAACCTTTGTTGTCTGCTATAAATAGCCTCCATTCCCTTGCCTTTCCTCCAAGCTGCTAGTCAACTCTGCAATCTGGGACATAAATACATTGGTCTGTGGAGCAGGGGACCCTCGGTGCACTGGGGAGCTGGCAACCAGAAGCCAAGGAGTTAACTCTTAACACATCCAAAATGGCCTGGGCATGGCAATTATGCCCCTGAGTTCCTCACTAGCCCCGAGAAAGCCAGAGTGCAGGACTGCAACCCACGAGCCGCTAGGCCGAGGTGCTAAGCAGCTAGGAGAATGGAGACTTTACCTGGCTTAGTCGTTCTCCCCTCTCCTCTCTCATTTCCCTCTTCTGCAGCCCTGGGTTGATTTCTTGCTTCCTAGCCAGCCCCTCGTCACACCTGCTCTGTCTGGTCCTGTCATGTATCCAGCAGCAGCCGCTGTCCTCACTTCCTGATGCAGTCTGAACTCGCTTGCATTGTCACAATGGAAATAACATCATTGCTGTTTGAGACTGTAAAGTATTGCACTCCCATTGTAAAACAACCAAAAAAGATCCTGTTTATGTAAAAAGGGAAAGAAAAGGCATTAGAAATTAACTGTACTATCCCTACTCAAAGAAATTCACATACTCTTCAAATGCATAGTCTTCCTATTCATAGGGAATATTATTGTTTTCCAAAATAAAACCTTAGAGACATATTTAATTTTCACTTAGAAATCCATCGCGTGCATCTTTCCGTTTCAATAAATATAGATTTGCAATACCATTTTTAGCAATCTCTATAAATGTATCCATAATTTGAACACTTAGTCTGTTTCTTCTTTATATATATGTACATATACTCATAGATAATATACACATAATGGTAGGGGTTTTCTTTTCCTTATCACCAAATTTATCCTTAAGGTCCTCATTCTGTTCTCAACTCATCTAAGTTGCTTCAGTCACCCCGACATACTGGCCTCCTGCTGCCCTAAACTGCTCCAGAAGTTACCCATTCCAGCCCTACTCCTCAAGACATTCCTATTTCATGATGACTGGAAAATGATCAAAAATAAAGAGAGCTCACAGGTTAATTGGCATAGCAGCTTTTATTTAGTTTCTCCAGATAATTGGAACAGGAATGGCTTTAGAAATCACCTGATACGGTATTTTCCAGAGTTATCTGTTCATCAGAATCTAGAGCGGGGTGTGGTGATTAAGGTGAGGATTAAAAAACATGCATTGAGCCCTACTCCAGAGATTTCAATATGATTAGTCTGGAATGGAGTCTGGAAATCTGTCACTGAATAAGCATTGCAGGCGATTCTTTTGATCAGTCAAATTTCAGAAACTCCAATTTTATCCAATCTCTTTATCATTTAAATGAGGTAATACAGACTGATACAATGCTGCATCTACATAGACTCTTACAGGCAAGGCTTGAGGGAGTGTCTATATTTTTCTATCACCAACCTTGTCATCCTTTTTATTGCACTAGAACTACTTATTTCTAGGAGACATTTTATTAGAACAAAGGACTTCTGAATAGAATTACGGAATTCTGCAGCAGGAAGAATTTCTGCCTGGTACGTAGTGACCATCTGGAGCTCAAAATGAGTGAAAGGGAGCCTGACTCTGAGGCAAGAAAGGGTCTTTTATTGCTGCTCAAATCATACATCATGCAAATGGCTGTTCACATCATTTGTGAGTGTGTGTGATACACATGGCTATATGCTGGTCTTAGAAAAAATAATTAAAGTTAAACATGATTCTAGAAGCAATACTATGAGAATAAAGCCTTTGAAAAGTTATTTCTAGCATTGTCTCCAATGAGGGGGAAAAAGATGCCGATGCTAAATGCAGAAAGACTGGATCTAATCAAAAGCAAAGTTTTCCTTTTAGTGGAGTCTGTCTTCATCTGTGCTAAACTGCTTCAGTAGGATTTTGAACTTTCTTTGGAAATACATGTAACAGAGTACCCAGAGACAGAAGGAAGATGCCCTAAATTGATATTCAGGGAGAAGCTACTTACCTGGTCTGGGGTCAACTTGGCCTTTGCGTTTGTACGTAATGACACCCTGGTAGGATTCTTTAATTCAAGGCCTTAGAAAGCTAACAAAAGTGGTCACTTGAAACGCCCTAACTCGTCCAGTCATGGTGGTTAAAGTGGCAGGGTGCTTTTGTGGAATACTAGAGCCACATGGGAGGTCCCAGGTTTAGAGTCCAGGTCAACCCAAATACACCAGATCCACACATGGGTCTGGTTGACTGAAAGGCTGGGACGAGGGTGTATTCTAGCACAGCAAGACCCATCAGGGATGTATATCTGTCTGTCTATCTCTGTCTCTCACACATACAGACATACAGGTATGCACACACACACACACACACACACACAAAGTTAACTTTTTAAAAACCAGTTATGTAATTGTTGACTGAAAGACCACAACTTCATGGAGTATGAATTGTAATAGAGAGCTCCCCTTTTTCTAAAAGAGACTTCCTTCTAGTGGGACTGTGTTGAACACGGCGTGTTGAAGGAAACATACCTTATTGATTATTATGGTTCTTGTCTTGGATTAAATTGTGTCCTCCCCGATTCCTATATAGAAGTCACAATGCCCAATACCTTAGACTACGAACTGACTTGGAAATAGGGTCATGAACATACAATTGGTTTAGTAAAATGAGGCCATGTGGTGTAGGGTGGACCTTCCCTTTAAAATATTTTTTTTCTTTTAGTTCTTTGTTGTATGACACTTATCCTCACTGGAGAGAGGAAGAGAGATAAAGAGGAAAAGTGAGAAATCACCCTCTTGGGGTGATGACCATGTTGCCATCGTTTCTCCTCTATACTCTTCTCACAATTTGGGACACGCAAGCACACCCACTTGGCATGACCCTCACATTGCCAGATCCAGGACTCGAACCTCAGTTGGCCATGTGGGAATCTGGCGCTTTAACCATCACACTTCCTGCCACTGTAGGGTGGACCTTTAACACAATATGACTCATGTCTTTAGCAAAAGGAGAAATGTAGACAGAGAAGCAGACTCACACACAGGAAGAATGCCATGCGAAGACTGGAGTTACACTGCCACAAGCCATGAACTGGTAGCAGCTAGGAGGAAGGCCTGGGACAGAGCCGTTCCTAGTGCCGTCAGAGGGAGCATGGCTCTGCTGCACCCTGGTTCAGAACAATGGGCCTTAAAATTTGTGAGAAAACACATTTCTGTTGTTTAAGCCACTCTATGTTTGGTATTTTGTTACACCTTATTAAGAAACTAGTATGGGGTCTTTCAAAAGTTATTGGGAAATGCATATTATGAAAAATCTATGAGCAAATCACATTTTCCCATCAAAATAAATTTGTACTTGAATTCCACTTTTCTGCACACTTTTGGGAGGTCTTTCATTCAGGGCTCTTCAGAACATGTTGCCCAACCAGATGGCATTCTAAGGCAAAGACAAAGCACCAAAGGGCTAACACTCATATGACATTTACGGGGTTAACCTTACAAGGCTTAATGGATTTGGAGAGCCTACTGCCAATGAAGAAACATCTCTGATACTGAGATATTTGTTTGTTTCTTAGATGATAGTAAGAGTGATCCCCTTGAAATAGACATTGGTTCTTGTCCTCAGCCAGTTCGTGTTCCTTCCGCAGCTGTGCCTATAGACAGAGATGAAGCTACAGAAGCTATTATCAAGGGTCATTGAACTGCTGCCATCAATGAATACAAGGGGTCCACGTTCAAAATAGGGTATCTCCATGGATGTCTCTTGGTACCCTTTCAATCAGAATCCCAGTGAATGGAAAACTGCATCTACACAACATACCACCCCAAAAACAAGAGCACTAAGAACACAGATCTAGGGGAAGAAAATTCTAGGGCACTCCTCCTCAAGCCAAGATGCTGCCAGAAGCTAGGAGTACCTGAAGTAGGTAGCAGAAGATGACAGCTATGATTGACACACTTGGCCTCAGGATCAGCTATTAAAGCAAGACAGAAGCAACTAAATGTGATGATTATTTGATTATTTACCACCTTCTTGTTTTCCACTAATGTATACCACAGCCATTGCTAATGTTTTCAGTTTCACGTAGAGCGATGAAGAAACAGACATCACTCCCCACAATGAATTGGTGGAGTTTGTGTTTCCTGTGTTTGGGCCACACGTTTTTAGTGAATGAAGGATAGATCACCCTGGATGTCAGGGACCAGTGAAGTTGGTTCTGCTGTGGGTAATCTCTTTATCTCTAGATCTCACTTCTCTTCCCTCTCCTGTTCTTTCTTGGGGAGGCCAACGTGTAAGGTTGAGTCAATGGCTCACATACTCACTTGCTTCCTGTTAGGGCCGGCCCATGGACAGCACCGGGAGAAATCAAGTAAGGAGAAGGGAAAGAAGTCATGCAGGTTGTCTCATTCTCTGGTGAAGTCACTGTGCACAGCTCGCCAAAGCCGCGTCAGGGAGGGCTTATCAGGTGGCCTTCACCTCGTTTCCCCTTTCAGTCTCAGTAACTATCCTCTTTCTCTCTGTGTCCCTTTATGTCTAGAAATGGTAATGGGTACCCCCAGCCCTACTTTAATAATCCCTCGTTACTGCTTTCTATTCCTGTGGTCTCCCTAAACCTTTGGAAGCAGATCTTCAGCTCACTCCATGTAATTATACAGTTCTTTATTTGCCAGGACTGTCCTGGAACAGAAATACTAACTTCTTGAACTGTATGTAAAATGTAGACCAAGTTATTTTTAGAAAGTCAAAAGTATTTGTCAATAGAATTCTCATCCTGATTTTGGATTTATCTTTCGTAAGAGGTTGATGAAAACCCCTCACTGGCTATAGGTCCAATCCATTACGGACTTCTCCCATTTGGCAGTGGCTATGTTTGGCTGATCCTCAAAGGTACTCAAGGCTCACCTGTCTCATAGAAGTCTGCGGTCACTGTCTCTTCTTCTATCCCAACCATTTATATATCCAACCTATCTGTAAATCAGCAGTAGTTTAAAGTTTTAGTAGCTTACGTTTGACTTAGGAAATTTGCTTCATGTCCCATAGTATTTCTAAAATCTCTTTGCTTGCCAATATAACTTGAACTTTTCTGACCAGGTATTATTTTTATCCTGGGAGTAGCTTCATCTCTACATATCTCCTTATATTCTTCTCCCTTTCCATCTTCTGCTCTCCTCTCAGACTCTATTAACATGTGCAGAGCAGTGATAGATGTTATGGTTGGGATAGCGGTTTGTCCTCCAAAAGCTCAGGTTTTTGAATTTGGACGTTCTCTGAAAATTAATGGGTTGGGACTTGATTTTATTGTAAGGGTTCTAAGTGACAATTTAAATAGTTTAATTTTTTTTTTTTTTTGTGGAGAGGTTTTTGCCATAGGGTGTGTGTGCTGGCCAGACAGACAGAGAGAGACAGAGAGACAGAAAGTGAGAAATCCCCCCCCAGAGGGGATAGCCACGCCACAATCCCTTCTCCTCTATTCTCCTCTCGGGATCTTGGGCATGCACGCACACGTGCCCGGCGTGAGTTTTAAGTCACTGGGTCCAGGACGCGAACCGCGGTTGACTATGTGGGAGTCCAGCAACATAGCCATTACGCTAACTGCTGGTCCCGGTGACAATTTAATTCTTCATGGTATCCCAGGGTGGGACCAATGGATATGATAAAGTCATTAGGGCAGGACCCCATGATTGAGTTCTGTATGTATATAAGGAGAGAAAATTAAGCTGCATGATGCATACAGATGGATGCCGATCATTCTCTGCTCAGCGAGAATTTCTGCCTTCTACCATTTTGTTATGCCTTTGGATTTTCCAGTCACCAAAATTGTGGGTTTCACAAATAAACCTCTATTTTATTAATAAATCACCCATCACCCAGTGTTTTTGTTAGCGACACAATAATGGACTTAGTACAGTATTTTATCCCATTTCTTTTGGGGAAAGGGTAACTTTCTTACCAGGAACTAAGCTCAAAGTACTCATATTGTCCTATTTAGCAGTGACTGTAGTTCCTTTATGGTATTGTTTAACTATAATATATGTAGCTTCAGGTGGGCTAGTGACAATATTCCTGCTACTGATTTTATGCAGGAATTCTTCACTGAGTATGTCAGCTGCTTACAAGACATAATACCAGATATTTGAGAATAAAAAGAAACATAGTCCATGAGGCACTCCACCAACATTTTTATAATAACAAGAGTTTGAAGATACAATATTTTGGGGAGATAACATGTTGACTTGGGACTGCAGACACTTATGGGGAGTTTCCATAAGAAGTAAACTGACTGCTCTAGAGACTGACTCAGATCTTCCTCTCTTCTTTTTTTTTTTTTTTTTGCTATAGGGCGCGTGCGCTCGCCAGACAGACATAGAGACAGAAAGCGAGAAATCACCCCCCCGGGGGGGATGGTCATGCCGCAATCCCTTCTCCTCCATTCTCCTCTTGGGATCTTGGGCACGCATGCACATGCACCTGGCGTGAGTTTTAAGCCATCAGGTCCAGGACGCGAACCGCGGTTGACTACGTGGGAGTCCAGCGACATAGCCATTATGCTAACTGCTGGTTCCCTTCCTCTCTTCTCTTGAGTTGAGGCCATTAACTTCATTGGGTTCAATCTGATTCATTTTCATCAAAATCTGAATATATATCTATATACACACTTACTATATAGGCTTGGTACTCTGACTGATTCAATGATAAAGTTATTAAATCATTTTATTCTTAACATCATCCCATCCTCAATTTCACTTCCTCTTGCTTATAACCCATATTTGTTCTCCCCCCTTGTTTCTTTTGGGTTGTTGGGAAAGTCATGATGCATTTTTTTTATAGAAAAACAGAAAAATATGTCATGACTTTCCCAATGACCAAATCATTTCTTCAAGTTGTGTTCTGACTGGGAAAAAACGTAATTCTGTGTCCCAGCTATGCTTGGAACTCAGGAAACAAAAGCTTCCCTAACACTCATTTTAAGATGATACTCCCTACTTGGCATGCAAGATCCACTTTTATAGTGTTCAAAGGTCTAAGAAACTCATCCTCACTATTGTCCTTAGGTGAAGCAGGAGTGGTAAGAATAAACTTAATTACCTCTCCCTGGGGCACAGGTTTTTGCATCCAGTGCTATAAGGCAAAAGTCCACTATTAATCTAACTCAAAGTTTTAGTAGAAAACAACTTGAGAAAAAGAATCTCGGTAAGGAGGGCCTCCATATTTTCCCTTGAGCTTTATCTTGCTAATAGGGGTCTTTCTTCCACTGTAACCACATGGTGAATCTTCTTCCAGACTCTTCTCCACGAAAACCTTAAGGATTCTGTGCTTTGCGTCTGCAGTTGAGGAAGTTGTTGGATCAAAGAGAATAGCTCTGTGTGAGAGGGAAGACTGAGATAAAAATATTTTATGGCCTCTGTACCCTCACCCACTGCAGATGGTCTTACTACTTACTTCCTAGAGAAACAGAAGAAATCAGGTGTGAACAAATTCCTCACCCAAACCAAAGTTTTGCATGTACTCATCCTTCCTTCAGAATATGTGACTCCCTTTCAGGTACTGCAAATTCTTCCTTTTGGACTCCTGAATCCCATCCTGTCATAAGCATTGTTCCAAGAACTATGTCCCTCACCTGTGCTATTAATGTTTCCCTCTTATGTCAGTGTTTATTTTCAAGATGTCATGCTTTCTTTTTCGCATTTGGGAAAACAAAAACAATCTCTCAACTGTCTAGCTCACTTCCCACCCTTCCCCATCATTTACCCTACCCATTTCCTTGTTTTTTTACAATCTTTCTAGAAGAATGCTACACTCACTGACACCAATGACTCCATTTCTTAATCCACTTCCAACTCAGTAGCATTTCCAATACTCCAATAAGATCACCCTTAAAAAGTAATAAATAACAGAACAGATGGTCTCTTAAAAAATGTAATTATTTCAACCTTTATTTTACCTGTCCTCTTGGAACTTTGGGATTATTTTCTGAAACTCACTCCTCTATTGTACTCATAGAAATACTCTCTCCAGACAGCTTGTTCTCCTCTACCCACCTGCCATGGGTCTCCTTGAGCTCTTCTCCAGCCAAATACCACCATGTTGGTGATCCTCATGCCTCTCTCTTTGTTTTTGTTTGTTTGTTTTTTCTTTTATTACTTATTTATTTAAAAAATGTTTTATGATAGGGCATATGTGCTCACCAAATAGAGAGAGAGCAAGTGAGAGGGAAAATGAGAAATCACTCCCCCCCCCAAAGGGGGATGGCAGCAGCACAAATCCATCTCCTCTCATGATTTTGGGAATGACTGCATGTGCAACCAGAGTGATTTTCAAGTTGTAGGCCTGGGAGTCTAACCATGGACTCAGCCATGTGGAATCTAGCCACTTTAACCTCCGCCATCTGCTGGCCCTCTGTTAAATATTTTTGATTCTCAACATACACAATGCCTTAACTACATAACATTTTCAACTGTTTACCTATAAATCAATAACTCTCAGCCTCACACCATATTACTTTTAGTTCTTTTCATTAGCCCCTCGAATTTCTCCTGTCTCAAATATCAATAGACTAGGTGTCACCATTATCACCTTACCCAACTATTCTCCAATTTTGTTTCTCACCCTGTTTTCCCTACCTATATGATAATCCTGACCATTTTTCTTGTGATCAAGCAGAAACCTGATCATCTTACTTACTCTTTTTCCTAAAATTCCCATTTCTAAGTAGTCACTTAGTCACCCATACATTCACTCATGCGAGATAATCTTACTGAGTGGCATGAGAGTCAGACACTCTGCTAATATTTAGCCAGGCAAGAGTGTGAATTAACTTTGCTCTCAAACTGCTAATAGTTTAATGTTGCAGAGGCTATGTACTCTATGTATAAAATATGCATATGACTCAATGATAATTTGAATAAGAGGTGTCTTAACCAAACTGGGGTAGAAGAGTCAGAGAAAACTTGACGGAGAATTGAATTGAATGGTAAAGTATGAATGGTAATAGGCAAAAAAAAAAAAAGAAAGAAAGAAAGAAAGAAAGAAAGAAAGAAAGAAAGAAAGAAAGAAAGAAAGAAAAGAAAAGAAAAGAGAGAGAGGGAGAGAGAGAGAGAAATAGAAATCAACAACCCAAGAAGAAGGAATTGCACATTTTAAGCCTTGATAATATGGTTTTACTCCTAAATCATTCATAATCCTTTCATTTTCTCTCCAGATATACTGCCAGAAACTTAAATGCAGGTCGGCCACATTTCTCATAAACACAATTAAAAAGTCCTCCTAACAGAGTCATTGGCTTCATACTATTTTTGTCTTCCACACTACTTTCACACTACTGTCAGTGATTTTTCTAAGACATCACTCTGAATATATCTTTCTTCTCCCTAAAATCAATCAATACCCCAGAATTTTTTTGTTTCATCAAAAGGCATTGTCAGGCTCCTTGCTACCCTGACGAGTTCAGTGAGTTACCATCATCAGATACCATTCAGCTAACTAGACAAGCCAGTGTTCTCATCAACTTCTGATTTTTTACAGATGTTGGCTCTTCCTCCTAGGATTTTCTTCTTTCCTTTATTCAACTTGATACCTACTCACAAATGTAATAAGATTCAGTTTATGTGGCACCTCTTTAGCTGCCCAGGGAGACTTAAGTACTATTTTGTCTATGCTCCATACATAGCAACATATGCAAGTGTTTATCATAGTCTAAATTACATCATATTATAACCACCTGCTCCTCTATTTCCCCAATCAAGAGGAAGAGTCTTGAAGAAAAGAGAAATGCTATATTGATCCCCATAAGCTTAATGTTTAACAGAATCTCTGGCATATTCATAGATGGGCAAAACATTTACTGAGTGAGCATGTATGAATGAATGAATGTTAGGTACCCGTACTGAATAATGAGGGAGACTTCTGATGTGAGGCTAAGAGCACTTCTTTCCTACAACCCTAGAGAGTAAAATGTATTTACCGAATTCTTGTTACATGGTAACCTCTGTGTTGGGCACTGGTGATTTAAAGGTGAAAAATAGGGGCTGGCAGATGGCGTGGTAGTTAGAGGCACTGGGTTCCCACATGACGGACCATGGTTGGAGTTCCGGACCTGGTAGCTTGCTTTCTCACTTTCCCTTTCTCTCTCTCTCTCTCTCTCATCAAATTTAAAAAGAATAATAACAAATGGAATTAAATAAATAAATAACTTAAACAATAACAAAAAATAAATAAAGGTCAAAAATACAGATCCTGCTCTCAAGGAGCTTATCATCTATGAGAGAAGACAGACATGCAAATGGGCAAGTTAAGGCAGAATTTTTAAGAGATTTGATAAGACAAATATAGAGAAGTATGAGTTTCTTAATAATTAGAGAAGACTTCTAAAGCAAATGAGCATTAAGCTGGGACCTGAAGAACAGCCAGAAATAGAAGGATGACCATTTCAGAGATTTGGAATTACATGTGAAAGTTCTGGATGGAAGGAAAGGCACAGCCCACCCAGGGAACACAGAGGAGATCAGTAGAGATGAACCCTAGTAATCCAGGGAGAATTAATGAAAGGTGAGATTGTGAAGGACCCTAATAACTCTGAGTGTTTAAAGCAGGGGACAGAGAAGAAGAAGTTACATTGAAAAAAAAAAATCACACAAACTGTAGGGTGAAGAGTGGATTAGAGGACAACAGAAGAGAAGGTGTAGAAATCAGAAAACAAGCTACTCTGATCATTTAGGCCAGTGGTATCCCAGAAACCGACTGCTCCAACATCCTTTAAGACAGTTGTGACTTTGGACTGAGAAGAGTTGCTGTGCACTGTCAGGTCCCCACATCCTACCTATCCTTCGCTAGGAAATGACAAGAAGCAATGAAACAAGACAGATAATCTACTGGCAAAAAGAAGTCCCAGTAGCTGGCCTCATCTGAATTCCAACTTAACTACGTGATGTAACCCTTTACGAGACAAAGAGCAAGGGCCTTAAGCTCATACATGATGACAGACTGGTAATTAGGCCTGCGCCAGCTACAGCACAGAAATCAGAGTGGGTTACTGACGACAGCGTGAACCACCACCAGTAGGCTCCACAGGGTAGAGCTGCTCCTTTCAGTCTGCTGCTTCGCGGCTGAGATGACTGGCAGTAAAATAGGAGTCTTTTCAATTGCACAAAAGTTAAGCTCAATAGAAAGGCAATATAATTCCAAAAAGGAACTTCTATTCATCTACTTCCTGGTTATAAAATGGATGAAAAATGAGGCTTCTCTGGTTTTACATCACCACTTAGCAGTAGGCATACAGACTGAATCTAGGCTCTTCCATGGTGCTGCTGTCATTTTGGTTTCTTAGACTCTGGCTCCAAGTCCTTCTTACCTTAAAGAAAAAGTCACGGGAAAGGGAAGGTAGGTGGCATGGTGGTTAAGGTGCTGGACCCCCCCATGCGCAACAGTAGCTCAATCCCAGACCCGGTGGCTCTTTCTCTCTCTCCTACTTCCTCTCTCTCTCTCTCTCTCTCTCTCTCTCTGGTTGGTGAGTGCATGTGACCTATAGCAAATTTTAAAAACAAGAATAAATAAAATTTAAATAATTCTTTAAAAAAAAAGAAGAAGAAGAAAGAATGGGAAGGTAGAATTTCAGTGTGTCAAGACATAATACTGTCTACCGTATTCTTTCAAAATAAGCAACTGCTGTCAGGAAGGTCCCCAAAATCTGCCAGTGAGCCCCACATCTCAGTACCTTACACTGGAGCATTCACTTGTCTTCATCGTTGAGGGAAAAGATTCAAGTGTAAACTAAGCTCCCTAATGCCCTAATACAAGCCATCCTTTGACATAAGTATTGGACCTGTTTGATGAAAATGATTGG